>NC_135806.1:55109266-55409266 GCF_964213995.1 Mustelus asterias | reverse complement strand
AGATTGCGCAGTACCGGGTGTTCTCCACCATCGACTTAAAGTCTGCCTACCACCAACTCCCCATTCGCCCAGAGGACCGACAATACACTGCTTTTGAGGCGGATGGTCGCTTGTACCATTTTCTAAGGGTTCCTTTTGGTGTCACCAATGGGGTCTCGGTCTTCCAGCGTGCTATGGACCGAATGGTGGATCATAACGGACTGCGGGCTACCTTCCCGTACCTGGATAACGTCACCATCTGCGGCCATGACCAGCAGGACCACGATACCAATCTCCTTAAATTCCTACACACTGCATCTCGCCTGAATCTGACCTACAACAGGGAGAAGTGTGTATTTCGTACGCGCCGCCTAGCCATCCTCGGATATGTGGTGGAAAACGGGGTCATTGGCCCTGATCCAGACCGTATGCGTCCCCTCCTCGAACTTCCCCTGCCCACTAGCGCAAAAGCACTGAGAAGATGCTTAGGCTTCTTCTCTTACTACGCACAGTGGGTTCCCAATTACGCGGACAAAGCCTGTCCGCTCATCAAGTCTACCTCTTTTCCCCTAGCACCAGAGGCTTGTTTGGCCTTTGATAAACTAAAAGCCGACATTGCGAAAGCCACGATGCACGCTGTTGATGAGTCCATCCCCTTTCAGGTGGAGAGCGATGCATCTGATTTCGCCCTGGCCGCCACACTTACCCAGGCGGGCAGGCCCGTCGCCTTTTTTTCTCGCACCCTCCAAGGCCCCGAAATTCGACATTCAGCGGTGGAAAAGGAGGCCCAGGCCATTGTGGAGGCCGTCCAGCATTGGCGCCATTACTTGGCGGGAAAACGGTTCACCCTGATTACGGACCAGCGGTCCGTGGCGTTCATGTTCAATAACACGTTACGGGGCAAGATCAAGAACGACAAGATCTTGAGGTGGAGAATCGAACTCTCCACCTATAATTACGACATCATGTATCGTCCAGGGAAACTCAACGAGCCCTCGGATGCCCTGTCGCGTGGAACATGCGCCAGTATGCAGGAGGACCGTTTGCAGGCTCTCCACAATGACCTCTGCCATCCAGGGGTCACTCGGCTCTACCACTTCGTAAAAGCCCGGAATCTACCCTACTCGGTGGAGGATGTCAGGTCCATAACTAGAAGCTGTCGGGTATGCGCAGAATGCAAACCGCACTTTTACCGACCTGACCGGGCACAACTCGTTAAGGCCACTCGTCCCTTCGAAAGACTGAGTGTGGACTTTAAGGGCCCCCTTCCCTCGACAGATCGGAATGTGTACTTCCTCAACATCATTGATGAGTACTCGAGATTCCCTTTTGTCATTCCCTGCTCTGATACAACCGCTGCCACGGTTATCAAGGCATTTTGTGATCTTTTCACCCTGTTCGGGTACCCCTGCTACATTCACAGCGATAGGGGCTCGTCGTTCATGAGCGATGACTTGAGGCAATACCTGCTCTCATACGGGATTGCCTCCAGCAGAACCACGAGCTACAACCCTAGGGGTAACGGACAGGTGGAACGTGAGAATGCTACAGTCTGGAAGGCTGTCTTACTGGCGTTGAAGTCAAAAAGCCTTCCAGTCTCCCGTTGGCAAGAGGTGCTCCCTGATGCGCTCCACTCCATACGCTCACTCCTGTGTACGGCAACCAACGCTACTCCCCATGAGAGGCTGTTTTCATTCCCTCGGAAGTCTTCCTCTGGGACCTCATTACCGTCTTGGTTGACGTACTCAGGACCTGTCCTCCTGCGGCGACATGTTAGGGCCCGCAAGTCCGACCCTTTCGTTGAACAGGTCCATCTCCTCCACGCCAACCCTCAGTATGCCTATGTGGCATACCCTGACGGGCGAGAGGACACGGTCTCGATTCGAGATCTGGCGCCAGCAGGGGACTTGGAAACCCCTGTCGCTCCCATACCTCCTGTTAGAGATCCCCCAACTATTGTTCCCCTCCTGACACGGCGCGGGCAGCATCGGGACCATCACTTAACCCTTTTACTCCCGTGTACAGCTTGCCTGAGTCCAGGAGATGGTCGCCACTTCGAGGCGTGTCTGAACTCAACGGATTGTCATCACCTCGGGGTCAACCGGCCCGTGAGACAGTGGAGGAGCCGTTGGACACCGCCTTGGGGAGACCGCCAACGCAAGTGCCTACTCCGGTGTCATCGCCGGTGTTGAGGAGGTCACAACGACGGTGTGGTCCCCCTGACCGTCTGAACTTATAGACTGATGACAAATTATTCTGTCTTTTTTTTTGTACCCCGCCGGCCTTTGTCTTCAAAGGAGGGGTGAATGTGGTGAACCATCGTTGGTTCCCACCAGGTAGTACTGGGCCAGGGTCTGGCCAGTACTATGAGTCTGTATATATGTTGCTGTTGGGGTTAGGGTTGGGTTGTTCTACTTGTTACTGTTGGGGTTAGGGTTGGGCTGTTCTATCTGTATTATAGTTATTATGGTACATCTCAGTCGGGCTCCGCCTCCTGGGAGAGGTATAAAGGTCACTGCTCTGTCTGGGACCCCTCAGTCTGGGATCATGTACTATATATGGTAGCTTCATTGTAATAGTAAATAAAAGCCTTTATTTCCTCGAGCATCTCTAGCCTCGTGAGTTATATCGCGCATCACACTGGAGTAGTTCTTTATTAGACATGCAAAGGCACACACAAGGTCGGCACTATAAGGGGATGCACAAGGGTTATTAGTTTAAATTAGCAACATAATATGATTTAATCTATGAATTTGTTTTGAAATGTCCATTTTGAGCTGCCTTTTAATTTTGCATTGTGGCCAAGGGGAGGGTGATTAACGATGCATCATAACCATTTTTCTGATTTGTGGCTGAAATTAGCTGGCATACTGGACTGCTGTAGAATGAAGGTATCATGACTGCTGCCAGGGTATCAGGCATTAACCTGCATGGTACACAGCCTATGGACACATGCCAGCACACATTGAAGGTATGCAAATCGCTTTGGCTCAGACACATGGAAGAATTAACATGGGCTACAGACAGAGCAACCTGCCTGAGGTTCTCGGCCTTTTGGCTAAGATCAAGTGTAGTATGGATCGGATGCTGCACTTGGTTGAAGTCATTCGGTTACATTTAAGCTTCATTTTCATATGAAGGAATTTTTAAAAACGGCATCTCGGCCTTTTGGCTAAGATGTAAATGAGATCAAGCCTTGGAGGAGGAAACCTCGCCCTCCTCCAATCAGCTTGGCTCATGTAGATCAGGCCCAAGACAGGTGTGAAGGCCCTGTCTTGTCAGCTTGGATCGGGAATGTCTCAACTTGTTGAGACTCTGAATTGGACTTGATTTGATTGAATTGGAAAAGTAAAAAAAAAATCTGAACCATGGAGAAGTTTGCATTTCATACAAACTTTCATGCTCATTTCTCTCTGGGAAGAAGGAATTAAATTAACACCTCTTTGAGTCAAGAGCCTCAGTTATCTTGATTGTGCAACAATCCACTGCAAATAGCAAATGTTGCTCATAACTGCAGCACCATCTTGTAAAGAGCCAGATGCAGAAATGTTCATTGCCATGTTACCCCTTCACAGCCATGGACAATATGGTCCTTGCCTTCTTTAGAGGCTGTAGTCTTAGCGACAGCAGGTGAGAGATTTCAATGAGGCTATCCTTACTGAGGCGCAGGTGTCTCACACATTGTTCCTCACTGAGGTTAAAGTCGGAAAATTGCTCCCTGGGTAGATATGGGCTCCAAAAGGGAAACATTGTCCCCCCCGCCACCCTCCCTGTTCCAGCAGTTTATCCTGCTCTGCGTAGCCTCTCTTTATTCTCCCAATTATGTTCAATTCCAAATAGAATGCCTATTAGTGGGCAGTGTAATGTCGTGCCAACATTTCCAGCACTTGTTGCTTTTATTGTCAGCCGTGATTATGAACCCAGTGTGTTTTAATTTTTGAAAGCAGGAAGTTCCTAAATGTGGTCTGCAGTATGTTTCACCAGTCCTTCGCTGTAGTTCTAGTGGGAAAGCAACTGAATCCAATGGAAAATTGTGCTGGAATTGTCTAGCTTTCCATTTAAGGCAAATGCTGTCTGAGGGATAAGAACCTGCGATTCTGAGAATTCCAGCTTCTTCAGTGCTGGACTGGAGGCCAATGATGCCTAATGGCCTATGACTGGGCAAAGGGTTAGGTTGTGGGTGCAAAAGCTGACCGAGATCCTCAAAAACTGTCAGTTTTAAAGAAAATCTTCTTATTGAGATTGGTCCCCTTCAACAGGGGATTGAGGGGTGGTCTGGAGGTGGTCCTCAGAGTTTCCAGTTACATTGTGCAGGTGGGCACTGCCGGTGAAGGGAGAACCTGCGAGCACCATGCCTTATGGGTGTAATCCCAGGTTAACTGCTGAGACTATGGGCCATGAGTTTTTTGGGCCTAAATGCCTTTGTCTGGGGTTTCTGTTGTATATATATATCTTTGAATTTGTGCCAACCTTTGTTCTGGTTCCTAATTTGCTTGTGCATGTGAATAGTTTAATCCAATTTTGACGAATTTAAATTGTTACTCATATGAGCAAATTTAACTGGTTAGTAGATTGTAATATCCCAATTATCATGTATCATGAAGTTTACTTTTTATTGAATGTGTAATTTAATTTGTAGGATTAGCGCACATCACTCTTTAATCATTTCAGCTTTGATTTAAGTAAGTCTCTAGTTCATATGAACTGAGGTCTGTACTTGCTGCATAGTTAGGGGGACAGATAGGAGATTCTGTGGGAACGAGAGGGACTCGCAGCTGGTGTGTTGCCTCCCTGGTGCCGGGGTCCGAGATGTCTCGGATCGTATTTTCGGGATCCTTAAGGGGGAGGGGGACAAGCCCCAAGTTGTGGTTCACATAGGCACCCAAGACATAGGTAGGAAAAGGGATGGGGATGTAAGGCAGAAATTCAGGGAGTTAGGGTGGAAGCTTAGAGCTAGAACAAACAGAGTTGTTATCTCTGGTTTGTTACCCGTGCCACGTGCTAGCGAGGAGAGGATTAGGGAGAGAGAGCAGTTGAACACGTGGCTACAGGAATGGTACAGGAGGGAGGGATTCAGATACCTGGATAATTGGGGGTCATTCCAGGGTAGGTGGGACCTCGACAAACGGGATGGTCTGCACCTGAACCAGAGGGGTCCCAATATCCTGGGAGGAAATTTGCTAATGCTCTTCGGGAGAGTTTAAACTAATTCAGCAGGGGGATGGGAACCTGAATTGTAGCTCCAGTGTACAGGAGGTTGAGAGTAGTGAGGTCATGAATAAGGTTTCAAGGTCGCAGGAGTGTACCGGCAGGCAGGAAGGTGGTTTGAAGTGTGTCTACTTCAACGCCAGGAGCATCCGGAATAACGTGGGTGAACTTGCAGCATGGGTTGGTACCTGGGACTTCGATGTTGTGGCCATTTCGGAGACATGGATAGAGCAGGGACAGGAATGGTTGTTGCAGGTTCCGGAGTTTAGATGTTTCAGTAAGATCAGGGAAGGTAGTAAAAGAGGGGGAGGTGTGGCATTGTTAGTTAAGGACAGTATTACGGTGGCAGAAAGGACGTTTGATGAGGACTCGTCTACTGAGGTAGTATGGGCTGAAATTAGAAACAGGAAAGGAGAGGTCACCCTGTTGGGAGTTTTCTATAGGCCTCCGAAAAGTTCCAGAGATGTAGAGGAAAGGATTGCAAAGATGATTCTGGATAGGAGCGAAAGTAACAGGGTGGTTGTTATGGGGGACTTTAACTTTACAAATATTGACTGGAAAAGCCTCGAGTACTTTAGATGGGTCAGTTTTTGTCCAATGTGTGCAGGAGGGTTTCCTGACAAAGTATGTAGATAGGCCAACCAGAGGCGAGGCCACAATGGATTTGGTACTGGGTAATGAATCAGGCCAGGTGTTAGATTTGGAGGTAGGCGAACACTTTGGTGATAGTGACCACAATTTGGTTACGTTTACTTTAGCGTTGGAAAGGGATAGGTATATACCGCAGGGTAAGAGTTATAGCTGGGGGAAAGGAAATTATGATGCGATTAGGCGTGATTTAGGATGCATAGGATGTGGAAGGAAACTGCAGGGGATGGGCACAATTGAAATGTGGAGCTTGTTCAAGGAACAGCTACTGAGTTGTCTTTGATAAGTATGTACCTGTCAGGCAGGGAGGAAGTGGTCGAGCGAGGGAACCGTGGTTTACTAAAGAAGTTGAATCTCTTGTGAAGAGGAAGAAGGAGACTTATATAAAGATGAGACGTGAAGGCTCAGTTAGGGCGCTTGAGAGTTACAAGTTATCTAGGAAGGACCTAAAGAGAGAGCTAAGATGAGCCAGGAGGGGACATGAGAAGTCTTTGGCTGGTAGGATCAAGGAAAACCCTAAAGCTTTCTATAGGTATGTCAGGAATAAAAGAATGACTAGGGTAAGATTAGGGCCAGTCAAGGACAGTGGTGGGAAGTTGTGCGTGGAGTCCGAAGAGATAGGAGAGGCGCTAAATGAATATTTTTCGTCAGTATTCACTCAGGACAAAGACAATGTTGTCGAGGAGAATACTGAGATACAGGCTATTAGACGTGACGGGCTGGAGGTTCATAAGGAGGAGGTGTTAACAATTCTGGAAAGTGTGAAAATAGATAAGTCCCCTGAGCCGGATGGGATTTATCCTAGGATTCTCTGGGAGGCTAGGGAGGAGATTGCAGAGCCTTTGGCTTTGATCTTTATGTCATCATTGTCTACAGGAATATTGCCAGAAGACTGGAGGATAGCAAATGTTGTCCCCTTGTTCAAGAAGGGGAGTAGAGACAACCCTGGTAATTATAGACCAGTGAGCCTTACTTCTGTTGTGAGCAAAGTTTTGGAAAGGATTATAAGAGATAGGATTTATAATCACCTAGAAAGGAATAATTTGATTAGAGATAAACGGTTTTGTGAAGGGTAGGTCGTGCCTCACAAAACTTATTGAGTTCTTTGAGAAGGTGACCAAAGAGGTGGATAAGGGTAAAGCAGTTGATGTGGTGTATGTGGATTTCAGTAAAGCGTTTGATAAGGTTCCCCACGGTAAGCTATTGCAGAAGATACAGAGGCATGGGGTTGAGGGTGATTTAGCGGTTTGGATCAGAAATTGGCTAGCTGTAAGAAGACAGAGCGTGGTGGTTGATGGGAAATGTTCATCCTGGAGTTCAGTTACTAGTGGTGTACCACAAAGATCTGTTTTGGGACCACTGCTGTTTGTTATTTTTATAAATGACCTGGATGAGGGCATAGAAGGATGGGTTAGTAAATTTGCGGATGACACTAAAGTCGGTGGAGTTGTGGACAGTGCGGAAGGATGTTGCAGGTTACAGAGGGACATAGATAAGCTGCAGAGCTGGGCTGAGAGGTGGCAAATGGAGTTTAATGCAGAAAAGTGTGAGGTGATTCACTTTGGAAGGAGTAACAGGAATACAGAGTACTGGGCTAATGGTAAGATACTTGGTAGTGTGGATGAGCAGAGAGATCTGGGTGTCCATGTGCAGAGATCCCTGAAAGTTGGCACCCAGGTTGATAGGGTTGTTAAGAAGGCGTGTTAGCTTTCATTGGTTGAGGGATTAAGTTTCGGAGCCATGAGGTCATGTTGTAGCTGTACAAAACTCTGGTGCGGCCGCACTTCGAGTATTGCGTACAGTTCTGGTCGCCGCATTATAGGAAGGATGTGGAAGCATTGGAGAGGGTACAGAGGAGATTTACCAGGATGTTGCCTGGTATGGTGGGAAGGTCTTATGAGGAAAGGCTGAGGGAGTTGAGGCTGTTTTCGTTAGAGAGAAGAAGGTTAAGAGGTGACTTAATAGAGGCATATAAGATGATCTGAGGATTAGGTAGGGTGGACAGTGAGAGCCTTTTTCCTCGGATGGTGATGGCTAGCACGAGGGGACATAGCTTTTAATTGAGGGGTGATAGATATAGGACAGATATCAGAGGTAGGTTCTTTACTCAGAGAGTAGTAAGGGCGTGGAATGCCCTGCCTGCAACAGTAGTGGACTCGCCAACATTAAGGGCATTTAAATGGTCATTGGATAAACATATGGATGATATTGGAATAGTGTAGGTTAGATGGGCTTTAGATTGGTTTCACAGGTCGGTGCAACATCGAGGGCTGAAGGACCTGTACTGCGCTGTAATGTTCTATGTTCGTGAGTGTTCAGATTTGTTTGTCTCTCATGTTTTGATTGATCAGCCTGATGCTGACTTAGTCTGAAGGCATTTTATGTATGAGAGTTTTTGACAGTTAACTCTGTTAATAATGCTCCCTGTTACAAAGTGCCTTATCATGTTGAAACATCTCAACACTTCACAGATTTAATTACATTTGTTTTGCAGTCCACTGATCAAACTCGGCAGTCATTCTGCTCCCGCAACTTTGCATAAGCTCTCAATGAGATCAATGCTCAGCACCCGAGTTGGTAGCATTAGTTATATAAATATAGAGATAAATATTGACTAAGGCACTTGCAGAACATCCTGCTTTTTAAAAAGTAATTTAATGGTCATCTGAACAACAGAACAGGACCTCAACTTAACCAGTTATCTGAAGCAGTATTTTCTGGATTGGCTGAAATTGTGTCAATTATGTTGGTGGCATGCGTGGACTTCATTCAGAGTACAAAATTATGGAAACAAGGGCAGACCTACTCCTTCCCTTCATGCTTTCCATGGTTTGCTCCAGAATCGCTGCTTCACGTTGTAAAATCCAACGGTCTGAAGCACCAAAGGCTTTAATCTCACTTCAGCAGAAGGCTAAATAGGCAGTAGCATGTCACTGTCCTGATCGACAATGTTGCTGTCACTTTGTTCTGATGCATATTTGTGAATTTACATTCCAGCTGTTGAGCAATCTCTCTCTCAAAATGAGCAGACCTTGGGAAATCTCATGAGGTCCACTCCATACGCTCACTCTCTCCTGGGCACTGCCACTGTATCCTGAGCAGCACATTACTGCAGGTTTTTATGACCAGGTAAGGAAGGGTTGAATGGATCCCCTTTTATACTTCTTCTCTTTTGACTGCAACAAGTTTTTCTGTTTAACAAAAGTTACACTTAAGTACATACTGAATTGGCAATTAACTGTTGACACAATGTAATCATAAAATAAACAATTGGACAGGTTTTCTTGAGTTTAACAAAGAGGCTAGGTTCTGATGTACGTAAAATAATAGGATACACTCCGATTTCTGTACATATTAACGTGTGTGCATGCACACATTAGAGTAGGGGAGATTGGTCATGTTAGCGTTTATAGTATAGATCGAAAATATTGTAGATCGAAAGTGGGCAGAATCCACTGGTCTCGCTTTTAGTGGTAAAACTGTAGCTGGGTTTTCTGGCCTTCTGGAGCTGTTGCTGTGGAAATGGAAACATAGTCAAATTAGTAAGACAGGTTCCAAGCTTGTTAGTTGGGTGGATAGAGAGCGAAAGATAGTCAGGTTGGTATCGCAGCCGATTAAACCTCCCCTTATTAACCTGGATTATGCACTAAAGCAACACTCAAGCCTCAACCTTTATGTGTGATGGGTAAAAGTGCTACCATTGAACCAAGGCTGATACACAATAAAATAATGCTCACTAGGAGACAGACAGCCAATAGTACTTTTTTAAAAAGTGTACCATAATATTTTATAGTGCAACTGCATTATTGGAGATATGTTAGGTAGAACCTCTGTTGACCACCTGTTGAATTCACCAAGGCTCCATCCCCAACATCAGGACAGGGTCATTCAAATAACAGACAAGGTATCCAATAGAACTATAAAACAGGGAAGCCCACTGAACCATAAAACAGGGAAGCCCACATTAAGGAGCATACATAATCTTGGAAGGTGTCATTCCAAAGGAGGAATCAAAGGCCAGATTGGGCTTATCCTCCCCAGCCCTGATCAGAGCCATCATTCAGTCAGACCCACCTTCCTCTCTGCTATCATTGGCCCCTTCTCTCCCCACCTCCTCTTCCACCTGCAATGGCCATCGCCAGCATCCCCTACTGTCTGTCTGCTCCCAGCCCACAACCATATCTACATGAACACCCCCCAACCACTCCTCCCCCCACTGGGGCCCTTGGTACAGGTTGGCATTCCCAGGTTGGTACTGCCAAGTTGCATTCAGTTGCACCCTGTGCCAAGTGGCAGTGCCAGCGGCATTGAAAGGGCTCTACCTGGCCATGTCCCCCATCCCCAGGGGCTATATCTATCTTTATGCCCCCGGGGATGACAGGTTCACATCTGTGTGAACCTGTTGTAAACCATGCCAACATGACGTCACGTCAATGCAGTTTGAAGATAAGGCTAGAGGTCAAACTAGGGTGAGGAGCTGTGTCAATTATATTAAAATCCATGGAAATGTATGTAAATCAGGTTCATACCCACTGATGATTTTGCTGGCGAGGGGTGAGGAAGATCCAAAGTCACGTTCTCGCCAGCGAAGGGTAGGGGGTTTTAGTTAAGTTGGATAGCATGGTCGATGCAGGCTTGGAGGGCCGAAGGGCCTGTTCCTGCACTGTAATTTTCCTTGTTCTTTGAGAACAGCAACTTCAACCCCTGCCAGCAACCTCACTGACAGTGAACGCAGGCTCAGGATACCATGTTCAAAAAAATCTTAGTATGTCACCCGAGAGGAGGTAAGTGATTAGTTGGTAGGTATTTTTCCTCTGCTCTCTCTGAAGCTGAGAAATTAAAAATGTCAATCGAGTGACTATAACAGGAAGTGAATTAATAAGAGTAGAAGCACAGAGAAGGTGCAGAGGGATTTACTTTACTAGGGCAGTCATTTAAACTGGTATTGGGGAGATATATTTGTTTTGGGAACTGCATTTAATTTATAGCTTAACTAGTTAAGCTACTTTTAAAAAAAACTATAAATAATTATTCAGTGATATTTCTAAGCTTGAAATCTAAATAAAACACAATAAACATATTACAGCTGCAACACATGACAGGATATGTGATGTATTGCGGCTGTAATATGTGGGTACTGGTGAGCACCTATGAGATCCATAGT
Source organism: Mustelus asterias (assembly GCF_964213995.1). Lineage (NCBI taxonomy): Eukaryota > Metazoa > Chordata > Chondrichthyes > Carcharhiniformes > Triakidae > Mustelus > Mustelus asterias. The sequence goes on along the minus strand of NC_135806.1, from coordinate 55,398,267 downwards.
AACCACATTTGCAGTAAGTGTCAGCAGCTCCAGGAACTGCGGCTCAGAGTTGATGAGCTGGAGTCTGAACTTCAGGTGCTGCAATGCATCTGTGGGGAGTTACCTGGACACACTGTTCTAGGAGGCAGTCACACCCCTTCGGCCAAGGACTCCAAATATTGTCAGGGACAAGAGGGTTTGACTACAATTGAGACAGAGATAGGATCCAATGAAGGAGTCTCAGTCCTTGCACTTGTCCAACAGATTTGATGTTCTTGCAGCTTGTTTGGACAAGAACAGGGGTTGTAGGGAAGATGAACCAATTGACCATCGTACCATTGTGCAGGAGGCCATTGTGCAAAACATAAAAATGAATACAGTTGTAGGAGGAGTCAGTGTAGTTAATGAAATAGGTATTGTTCTCTACAGCTCAGAGCAGAAGACCCAAAGGCTGCGTTAACTGCCCAATGCCAGAGTTAAGCACAGAGGAACTTGGAATGGGGAGAAGAAGGATGCAGTTGGCGTGGTCACATGGGTACCAATGACATAGGTAGAACTAAGCGGTTCTGCTTAGGGCATATAAGCAGGCACCGGAGCCATGAGCAAATTGGCAAGGGGTAACTAAGATCAGAGAGCTGAGTGCATGGCTCAAAGCTTGTTGTGGGGGATGTGGGTTTTGATCATCAAAGTCCAAGGCACAGTTAATACTGGGTGATGGATCTCATTATCACCAATTTGTGGGAACCTACTAGGTGCTCAAGCATTTCGACAGAGAATAAGACTCAAAGTTCAGGCCAACATGATACCTTAAAGAGGAGTAATGAGAAGGAGAGAAGCAGTAACTGAGGGAAGGGATCTGGAAGGGCGAATAGCTATCAGCTGTGGTTGCGAAGGGTAACAATAGTACAATGTGACAGTGATTGGGGTGGAAGGAGTGGTAACAATCAGTAATAGTGATGGCCCAGATGGTTTTAATGTGGACCAATGAAGGAGCATGGGGGTAAATTTGACTTTGGGCTACAGAATAATACAGGTGAGGGCAAATCAGAATCCTACATCAGTCCAGATATTTTTATTTGGGGGAAGTGTAAACCAGGCTGCTGAGTCTCTAGCACTGATTTCATATTTTCGCACAAAATCAAAATGACCCCATAAGCTCCTCTAGGCTTCATATTCCGGTAAATAAGTTCCAAACCCTCCGCTTGTCAATTGCAGCCTGTAGCGGTTCCTTTAAGGGCCGGCTGTAAGGTTACATATAGACATGCTTTTTCTGAGCACAGCTGGACCCCTCCACTTTGGTCTCCAAGTACTACTTACTCTTCTGTGCAATCTTTTGCAAGCAGATGTGAAAGCAACATATTAGGAAAGAGGACTGTGAGATGAGTTGTTGCCAAAGTGCAGAGGAAAACTGGCACTTTATTTAAGTTTCTGAACATCCAGCTGTGAGTAATCCCGCGTTGTCATAATACTTGCTGTTTGAATCTTGACCCATTAATGACCAACATGGACAGCACACTGATATGTCAACATGGCCTGGAGAAATAGAAAACAATGAGCAAGCCTGTACTTTTATTGGATCAGCAGTTAGCAAAGTGCTCTGATTTCTACCTCTCTGAAGCTGTTCCAAGTTTAGAGTGAGGAGCAATAAACAAGGTTGGCAAAACGATCTATTAAGATGTCATCACATGTTTGCTCATTTATCTTGACAACCCTGGATTAACCAAAGAATTTCTTCCTCACTACTATCTAGGTTAAGGTTAAGGGTCAGATAGCTTCGACACAGGTCCACCACCTCGATTTCTGCTGCTAGGGCTATACTTGTTATTGCTGGGTGGTCCTCCTCTCCATGTAGGCCTCCCTGATGCTGCCTTTAGGGCCTTCAGCAGCACGGCCTCCACTGTCTGACTGCTCAACCACACCATTCTGTATTCAGACATTTTCTGCTGTTTGATTTGATTTGATTTATTATTGCCACATGTATTAACATACAGTGAAAAGTATTGTTTCTTGCACACTATAAGGACAAAACATACCGTTCATAGAGAAGGAAAGGAGAAAGTGCAGAATGTAGTGTTACAGTCATAGCTAGGGTGTCGAGAAAGATCAATTTAATGCAAGGTAAGTCCATTCAAAAGTCTGACAGCAGCAGGGAAGAAGCTGTTCTTGACTCGGTTGGTATATGACCACAGACTTTTGTATCTTTTTCCTGAAGGAAGAAGGTGGAAGAGAGAATGTTCGGGGTGCGTGGGGTCCTTAATTATGCTGGCTGCATTGCCGAGGCAGCGCGAAGTGTAGACAGAGTCAATGAATGGGAGGCTGGTTTGTGTGATGGATTCGGCTACATTCACGACCTTTTGTAGTTTCTTGTGGTCTTGGCTAGAGCAGGAGCCATACCAAGCTGTGATACAACCAGAAAGAATGCTTTCTATGGTGCATCTGTAAAAGTTACTGAGGGTCATAGCTGACATGCCAAATTTTCTTAGTCTTCTGAGAAAGTAGAGACGTTGATGGGCTTTAACTTTTGGTGACAATTCCAGATATAAAGGCAGCCAAAAGTCGTTTAGAAATCTTGTCCCCATGATGTTGACACTTCCAGTGTATCATACACGACAGACTCAGAGCAATGTCAAATTGTACAAACAAGGTCAAATTGTCCATTTCTTTCCAACATGGTTAATTCATGATTAAACTGATATGGAATCCCTCATCATGAGTAATTAAATAATATTTATGATACTATATTTATATTAGACTATGCAGCGGGCCAAATTATAATTTGGCGATAGCACACCTTTCTTCCAATCATCGTGACAATGTAACTAATAATAACAGGGTCAAATAAAAGAAGACTGAAGGAGGAAGAAATAGCTTGCCTTAGGGAGCAGTAACAATTGTCAATGGCTTACCATTTATAAAGGAGAAGGTTGCCAATTGCCACATAAAACAGCTCAGCACATTTAAAAACCTGAACATGGCTCCTGGCCTGATCATGCTTTTGCTGCAACATTTTAATGTGTTTGGGTACAGCTATTTTTCATTTTCCCTTCTAAAATCAGTAACTAAACCACGTATAAAACATGGAAACATTGGCCGGAATTTTACCATTCTGCCTGCCACGGGAATTGGAGTGGGTGAGGGATGGACCATAGAAAGTTCCGTTGACCTCGGGTGGGATTTTATGGTTTCAGGATGAGTGAGGCCGTAAAATCACGCCCATTATATTTGGTATTCTGTTTTTGCTAATTAGTAAATTAATAGTCTTAGGCTGTAATGACTCTGTGCGAGTAGCAGTATATTCTAGTGTATAATTTTCCATGCTTTATTTCTCTTCTACTGTTCTATTTATATAATTGCGCATTCTCTACCTTCTATTTATTGGCCTTTCCTCCTCTCTCACCTGAATTTGCTGCTATAACCCCAATGAACAAAAGGTATTCAGCATTAACTAGTGGGAATCCAATATTCTAATGTTCAGGGAAGCCTTTGTTTATGTTATCAGTGCTTAACGTTTTTGAAGTTGTGCTTATTTCTGAAATGCTTGTTATACTCAAAGGAATGATCATTACCTGTGGAGCCACTTGTTTTTGGAGCTTGTCTGCTGCTGTTCATTGTCAACTTTCATAAAATTATTGAATGGTTACAGCGCAGGAGGCCATTTGGTTCATCACACCCACGCTGGTTCTCTACAAGAGATGAACACACATTGTTCCACTCCCCCATCTTTTTCCTGTAGCCCTACAATGTTTTCTCTCTAAATAATTATCTAATATCCTTTCGAAAGCCATGATTGAATCTGCCTCCAGCACACTCTCAGGCAATGCATTGCACATCCTAACCACTTGCTGCATCAAAAAGGTTTTCCTCTTGTCCTCATTGTTTTATGTCCTCTGCTCCTCAAATCATCAGCCAATGAGAAACGTTTCTCGCAATATATGCTGTCCAGATCCCTCAGCCTAAGACTATTAATTTCCAATGCCTTAATTAAATCTCCTCTCAATCTTCTTTTCCGCAAGGAGGAGAGCCCCAGTATCTCAAATCTATCCATGTAATTGAAGTTGCTCATCTCGGGAACCGTTCTCACGTATCTTTTCTGCACCTTCTCTAATGCTTCACATCCTTCCTAAAATGTGGTGCCCTGAGCTGGATACAAAATTCTAGCTGAGGTCACAGCAAAGTTTTCACATTCTTTCTGACAGATTTGTACTCTATTCCCCAATTCATTCAATAATTACTTTCAAAAGTGAATTGATAGATTCGAGTAGGGAAAATAAAATGGGGATATGGGACTAATTGGATAGCTCTTTCAAAGGGCAACCAAGGGTATGAAGGGCCTAATGTCCTCCTTCTGCACTATACAACTTAATGACAGGGAATTCCATCAGTGTTTTCATTTCTAAGTAGAATATTGTCTCATATGTACCTCAGTGAGTTTACCTAGTTCTTTTCAAAATAATTGCTTCTACAAAGCTCCTCCGTCATTTAGTTAATGCTTAGCAGAGAGTGAAAATAAAAGTCACAACTCAGTAAAGGGATCAAAGCGATCATTTTGACTTATATCAACACATGAATCTCCAAACTGTTAACAGCATGAAATGGCAGCAAACTGTGCTCTCGGAAACAGAGCTCCCAATGTGAAAACAGGTTTTAAAGGAACACATGGAAGTGATATACGAGGAAGAACTTGCTATTGTTTAGTATCTACCAATAAATGCCTTCTTTTTAAAATATGAGATAAATCTACTAAAGGCCAAGGAGCAAAATGTGAGCTTAAAACAAACAAAGTGAAGCCTAACTGTGAGGTTAACCTTTTACAAGCCGTAATCTTATGTGATTTATTCTGACATTTTATTAAATTCCAGTCAAACTCCAAAACAAAACCTGGTTCTAAAATTTTGCTGTGGGACACAAACATGTAAATGTTTAATAAGCAGTATGAAATTTCCATCTCCACTATTTTTGCAGACAGCTACATTTTAAATGAGTTAATATCACATGGAGTAATTTCAGGCCTATTATCTAAGTCTTAATCTCCAGATATCCAGTACAGTACAAGATGATGCATACACAGGTCAAAAGGGTTTGTTTCTAGTAATAATTACTCTTAGTACAATTCTCCTCAATAATATTAACCACGTTATGAATGAATCTAACCACTTACCTTAGGTTTTCAGGTATTCAAAGTTGTATATAAAAAAGTCCCAGATCCCACTTGTACCACTGTCTGACCTAGGTAACACATTCACATGTGACATATGCTTGGACACTGCCAAGCTTTTCAACATTAATTCACCCTTCACCTTTCCCTCCCTCAGCAATTCTCCTTGTAGCCTTCCACTTAGACACACACACACACAAATAACAACACATCATTGTATATTCACTGGGGCATGATTTCTTAGAAGAAAATCACCAACCTTCAACATGTTGAGAATTTATTTGCAGTTCAATTGAACAATACAATATGATACAGGCATTTGTTCTTTAACTGATGATGGCCATGAAATTTATCAATCTTGTTCAGTCCATTCCTACATTGAGAGGTGTCTAGAGATGTCCTATTTTATTGGAAAAAGTGCAATGGCACGAAGAATAGGGGCAACGTCCTCATCTTGGGAGTTCATCCCATTTCAGGACCAGGTAGAAACCAGAATTAATTGTTCCAAAGTTACTGATGAAAGAAAACAGCTATTTAATTCCATAGATAAATGATGTGAGCTGCTAAAGACCTGAGTATACACAGATAGATTCTTACCTAATGTCTGCTCAGTTGGCCATCCATTGATGGACACGTTGACTAGTGGAGAACAGCTCACATTAAATGAGGCATTTAAACCTAAGAAATAGCCCAGTCTAGGTCAGGCCACCTGCTACCAGTGATCTGATGAATAATGTATTCATCCAGACTGAGGAAAACCAGGTTTGTTGCACACTGCTGCATACAGCAGGTCGTAATGTCCGGTTTTCCAGGGCAAAGGACTTTTCCAACGAACTCTTGTTGCACATCACAAAGGTAGATTATCAAAACTAAAACTGCATAATAAATTGTCGTTTCTGGCATGCCATTGAGAATGGCCTGTGGAAATGGAAAGAAATTCATTTCCCATTTAAAATATTAACAACTTAAATTTTGCAGTTCAGATGACAGAAATTTAAGTACTTTAATACTAGACCATGTGGGTTGCTTCTCTGGCATCTCCCTGAAATGTATTGTACAATTGGAGGATGAGATAAAGGACTAGAGGACGAGATATCCAACATGGCGCCAGAGCGAGGTGACTTCTTGCAAGCCGTGCCCAGCATACCTTCTAATTCTATCTTTTACTCTCGTTCTATGCTTACATTCTGCACTCTCTCATTTCCTTCTCTATGAACAGTATGTTTTGTCCGTTTGGCGTGCAAGAAACAATACTTTTCACTGTATGTTAATACATGTGACAATAATAAATCAAATCAAAAAATAAAGCAAACATTAAATAAAGCTCAGTAAAGGAAGATGGCATTAATAGGCTTTCATACTTGGCTTACTGTAAAGACAGCAACATTCCTGGTCTGAAATACCTATTAATTTCATTCAATTCAACTGCATTTATGAATGATTAATCAGTAATTAGAAATTGGAAATACTACAACTGCAGGTATCAATAAATTATAATTCAATTACCAAACTTAACATCTTTGTCTCAAAGCTTTACTCCAAGGCAGACAAATTTATAGATAGCTTGAAATGAACTTAAGTCTACCAATTCACAGTCTCATTGTGTGCCACACATTTTTATAACTTGGCACGCAAGCACATTGCAAAGGCTATAATTATTATAGTAATGATTAAAATTTCCTGGAATGTCTGGGAGACTCCATATCCAGATGCTCCTACTCTCCTGGCACAGTAAGATTCCAACTGCTTAGAACTTTGGATTGGCTGCCACATATCACAGAATGTGTGCGCTGTGAATGTGCATTAAAATTGAGAATACCATAGAACATTTGATGCGATAAGCTCTGAAGCTTATTTCAATCTCAGATGTGCACGGGCTATAATTTGATGCATCAGGGCATCTAATAGCATCTGCAATTAGCTAAACTTGCTTGCTCTTGTTTAAGTTAGATTGCAGCAATCAAAACTCGGCATCTTGGATCTGAACGAACAGGGCAAACAACTGCATATCTCCTTAACCAACTAGATTGAAGGTCTGTGAAATTAACATGAGAACTAAGAAATGTAAACCAGTGTGGGTGAATTCACTGTTTAATCAGGTACGGAATGAGAAATAAAGTAGGTAATTTTATACCCCAAAGTGGGTGGGATTGAGTTGGATGGCAAGTTAAATTGTTAAAAGAAATCTGAAACAGAACCTGCCTTGAACCGACTCACTTAGGATTTTAACTTCAGTTTTGACCTAACGACTCTCAGAAGGTGGGTCAGCTATTAACATTAGATAAAAGCACATTACTGCAGATGCTGGTATCTGAAACCAAAAGAGAAAATGCTGGAAAATCTCAGCAGGTCTGGTAGCATCTGTGACGGGTCATCTGGACTCGAAACATCAGCTCTTTTCTCTCCTTACAGATGCTGCCAGACCTGCTGGGATTTTCCAGCGTTTCCTCTTTTGGTTTCAGATATTAACATTTTTTGAGGAGGCTGTAAACCTTCATTTTAAGAGGGTTTCCATTTGCAACCACTGTTGCTGGGACTCAGGAAGCCCGTAGCAGCTAAAAGGAGGCAAGAAGGGTTGGATGTATCAAGCGAGTATCATTACAGGCCTGTTTTTGAGCCAGAAGAAGAAAAAGAACCAATTTATAACCACTCCACCAGCTCCCCGATCGCCACACACTACTGTGATTACTAAACTTTCTGCCACCGCCCCCACACCCCAGGATCTATTTCTAAATTCATTCAAGAAATGTGGGGAGCAGGGGGAATGATGGCACTGGGGTTTAGGCCAGAGGAGGAGAGAGGCCTGATCTCCAAGGTCCCCAACGGCAGAGTGCCCCAACTTTGAAGAGGCCTTCAGTTGAGGTGAAAGGAGGAGACCCTGCCCATCCAAATGTGAAAATGTATCTGGGTTTGGGCAGAATACTGTTCATTCAGTTTTATGCTCCTATCCCCTGCCTTGGCCAGGAGCCAAAAATCCTGCCCTAGGTCTTTGCTGCATTTGGGCATGGATTGCTTCAGTATGTAAGGACTTGTGAATGGTGCTGAACGTTGTAGGGGACATTTTGCACTCCCATTTTCGGGGACGGGGGTGGGGGAAACAGCAGCAGGAAATCCCGTAGAAGTCCCAAAATGCTGTTTATTGTAGAATCATAGAATCCCTACAGTGCAAAATGAGGCCATTAGACCCATCGAGTCTTCACCGACACCAATCCCACCCAGGCGCTATCCCCATAATCCCATGTATTTATCCTTCTAATCCAACTGACACTAAAGGTTAATATAGCATGGCCAATCAACCTAACCCGCAAATCTTTGGACTGTGGGAGGAACTGGAGCACCCGGAGAAAACCCACACAAACATGGGAAGAACCTGCAGACTCTGCACAGACAGTTACCCAAGGCCAGAACTGAACCCGGGCCCCGGCACTGTGAGGCAGCAGTACTAATCACTGTGACACCATGCTGCCCTGTGCGATTTATGTTGGCAGGATTTCCAGTTCTGATTATCCCCTCCCCCGCCGCCAGTGATGCAAAGGGAATCCCCATTTGAATACATTTAAATTATCAGGCCTTGACACCTGACAGTCCCCTCCACAGAAAAGGCCCTTCGGCCCATTGAGCCTGCACTGACAATAACTACAATAAAATCACGCTAATCCCATTTTTCAGTACTTGTCCCATATCCTTAAATGTTATGATGTTTAAAGTGCTCACTCAATACCTTTAAAAGGTTGTAAGGTTTCCAGTCCCCATTACCTTCTCAGGCAGTGCATTCCAGATTCTCACAAATGCCCTCTGAATCGCCTGTCCCTCACACTAAAACTATGCCCTCTCATGATTGACCCGTCACCCAAGGGGAACAGCTGCTTCCTATTCACCCTATCCATACTCCTCATAATCTTACACACCTGAATTGTGTCCCCCTCAGCTTCTCTGCTCTAAAGAAAACAATCCACGCCTATCCAGTCTCTCCTTCTAACTCAAATGCTCCATCCCAGAAAACATCCTGGTGAACCTCCTCTGTACCCCTTCGAGTGCAATCACATCCTTCCTATAGTGAGGTGACCAGAACTGCACACAGAAGTGCTCCAGCTGTGGCCTAACCAACAGTCCAACAACCTAACCAACAGCTCCAACATTACCTCCTTGCTCTTGTACTCTATGCCACAACTGATAAAAGCAAGTGTCTCATATGCCTTAACTATCCTATTCACCTGCTCTGTCACCTTCAGGGATCTGAGAATAAGTACCCCAAGATCCACCTGTTCCTCTGAGCTTCCATTGTCTTCACAGTTTTGCTAGGACTCTTTGATGCCAAATTCAGTCAAATGCAGCATGATGTCAAGGGGGCATTCACTCTCACCTCCCTTTGGATCCCCTCATGTGACCGCTGATTCTTATCATCTCTGACTCTCCAGCTAATCTGCTCATGGTTCCCTCCACTGTCTCCCTGATCCTTCTCTAGCCCCCATTTCAATTGCTTCTCATTACAATCTATGATCATAGACTCCTTAAACCATGCACTGCCCCCAACAGCACTAAAGCTCTTGGATTCAGCCTCTTCCACAGCATTCCCCATCTAATCGGTAACTAAATCTATCAACAGGCTGTCTTCAAGGCAGGGACCCTATGCACCGTCACTGTGGAGTTTCACATATGAATATAAGAAAAAGGAGCAGAAGCACTCTGTATGTATTCAGCCTCTCAAGCCTGCTCCGCTATTCAATAAGATCATGGCTGATCGGTTTGTTTTTCTAATTTCACATTCAAATCTACCCTTTATAAGTTTTGATTCCATTGCCAGCAAGAATCTATCCAACTCCGCCTTAAAAATATTCAGTGACCGTCTCCACCGCCTTCTGAGGCAGAGTCATAAAGTCATACAACCCTCCGAGAAAAGAATTCCCATCGCTGCCCTAAAAAGTAACACCTAATTTTAAAACAGTGCCATCTGGACTCACCCACAAGAGGAAATATCCTTTCCACGTCCACTTGTTGAGACTGTTCAGGTTTTTATCCCCTTCGATCAAATCAACCCTCACTCTTCTAAACTCCAGTGGAAACTTGCCTAGCCTGTCCAAACTATCTTCATAAGACAACTCGCTCATTCCAGGTATCAATCTGGTAAACCTCTGAACTATCTCCAATGCATTTACATCCTTCTTTAAATAGAGAGCAAAACTGCATACAGTATTTGAGATATGGTCTCACCAATGCCTTCAATAACTGAAGCTTATCATTTGCACACCAGAATGATAGGGGGTGGGATAGCTTGATCTTGGTTTCGGACAAAGCTCGGCACAACATCGAGGGCTGAAGAGCCTGTACTGTTCAATGTTCTATCCATACTTTTATGTTCAATTCCCTTCACAATAAACGATAGCATTCCAATAGCCTTAACTACTTGCTGTACTTACACCTTCCACAACCTTCCTCCGATAGGAATTGTTGTCCTTGTAAATATTGGGGTAAGGATCGGGAATGAAAGATTGGATTATGAGAGAAAAATGACAGAAAAGTATCTTTTATTAAATTTTTAAAACTTTTAAAATCTCCAACAACAATGAATAGCTGAAGACTTGAGAGCCACACTTGTAGTAGTTAATTTTCACACTGTTACCACTGGAGTCTCCCAATGATCTATCCTTGGCTGCTTCCAATTTCTCAACATGCTACCATTCAGTGCCATGATCCAGAAACATAAGTTTTATACCCCCCCCCCCGGCGTCACCAATTTCACCATCTCTTGATCTCATCACCTCCAAATTGTCACGTAGCTTGTTCAACATCCAGCAGAAATTTCCTCCAATTAAATATTGAGAAAACGGAAGCTGTCCTTCTTGATCCTCACCACAAACTCATGCCACCGATTCCATCCCTCTCCATCTCAGGGTAAACCAAACTATTTGCAACTATGGTATTTTGACCTTGAGCTAATTTTCTGAACCACTTTCTTCTTCATCACCGATATAGTCTATTATCACCTTTACAACACGCCAGTCTCTGCTCACCTGCATCTGAAACCTTCACTTTACCTTTGTGATCGAGAGGCCAGATTATTCCAATGCTTTCCTAGCTGGCCTCGCACTTGGTGCCCTCATACCAAGTTCTGCAGCTCCAAACATCACAAAAATGTTATTTGATGAATCAATAGAAATTTTCAGGTCTCCTAATGATACAAGTTAATATAAAGTCAAATGTTGGTGTTTTAAAATTCCAGTCTTCATTTTCTATCATTACTGGTTAGAAGCTGTTATGTACACTGCACTGTCCTCTAGAGCCAAAAATCAGTTATTGCAATAGTACAATATCTTTCTCAGTCAAATCCATGCAGCAACAAGTATATATCATTCTATTCAGCAAAGCGGTCCTATTTTGGTTGGTCATGGCTGCTGTATTTCTTTTATCTTGATTCATACCTGTTCTGCATTTCCCTGAACACTTAAATCACCAAGTCTCTTTAAGCAGCTCAATTGACTTTCCTTTATTGTCTTTTGAAGGCAGCTTGCCCACATCTCAGACCCCTGTGTAAAGAGGCTTTCATTAGGTTTACTTCGAAAATAACTACATACACTTGCGATTTAACTTAGTGTCCCAGTACTGGCAGGGCCAACAATTTACATTTATATAGGAAAAAGTCTCAACGTATTATAGCATTTTTCTCATGTCAACCTTGTCGGTAACACAATTATGCGTGCTATTCTCAGAACTTACGACTTAATGCCTCAAGTATGCAGGTAGAAATTTAAGAAGTTACCCAGCTTGCAGGCAAGTGGCAGATATGGCCAGAAAGAGAGTCTAGTTTCTTAAGCAGGGAAACAAAGCTCTTGGGAAGCTAGGCTTCTGTGTTGGTCATTTAAAGGAATTTAAATTTGAATCTAAGGTGATCAGGGGTTATGGGGAAAAGGCAGGAGAATGTGGGTGAGAAAAATATCAACCATGATTGAATGGCGGAGCAGACTCAATGGGCTGATTGGCCTAATTCTGCTCCCATGTCTTATGATTTACAGCATAAGTAAGATGTCACATGGGTGGAAAAATCAGAGGCTTCACATTGTCCCATAAATTGCCCAATGGGCCAGCTGTGCAAATCAACCCAAATAAGCTGGAGGAGCAATAAAAACAGCAGTTGGAGACCTGTAGACGCAAGATTAAATTTTCTTATAAACTTGGCAAAGTCAGCCATAAGGTAACTACTGCTAGGAATCCTACAAGACAATCTGGAGGGAATCCGGAGATGAGTTAAAACACAAGGGATGATTAGGGCAGTTACAATATAACATTTAGATATAGAATGACCTCTTACCTTCAAATGGTGAATGGAGTACATATGGCTGCTACAAGATACTAGCTGCTCTTTCACAATAGTAAATGACAGTTGAAAACCACTACACAAAAGATAGGGGTGCTCATATTGTGGGACATTGCGAGGCATCTGGTATTAAGATTACACAGATAGCCATTGCCCAGTATTTGGCTGGATTACTTTGATTGCGCAACTGCAATGAAAGTGGGAGCTTTTTCGTCCATGTCACAATGACCCAGGTACCAAGGGAGTTCAGGATAACCAATTCAGGAGAGGGGAGATTGCAGCATTAGGTGGGCCTTCTTGGCTGAGGGAGGCAACTACATAAGTCCCCAAGTTATATGAAATCCAGGGCTTCCCACACCTGAGGCCACTCCAGAGGCTAAGGGCATTTCAGGATGATGTCTCGCCTGATTGGCTGAATATCACAGAGGAGCAAAGGGCAACAGCAAATAGTGCACCAAATAAATCTCAATGTTTCAGTCTAGGGATGCCTGGAGAGTGCAAACTGAGGGCAGATGGAGATGGTACAGTGGCCAGTTAAATAATTGAAGGAAAGGTTGATAATGCCAGATGGAAGGGGGAGTTCGTGGTGGGGATGAGTAAGAATAAAGGAGCAATTTGTGAAATAATACATAATACATACCACAAATCAATAGCAGCTGGATGTGGTGTATCTGGCTTTCCAGAAGGCATTTGACAAGGTGCCGCATCAAAAGCTGCTGCATAAGATAAAGGTGCACGGTGTTACGGGTAATGGATGGAGGATTGGTTAACTAACAGAAAGCAAAGAGTGGGAGTAAATGGGTGTTTTTCTGGTTGGCGATCAGTGACTAGTGGTTTGCCTCAGGGATCAGGGACTGCAATTTTTTACAACTTACATTGATGATTTGGAGTTGGGGACCAAGTGTAGTTTGTCAAAATTCGCAGATGACATTAAGATGAGTGGAAGAGCAAAATGTGCAGAGGACACTGAAAGTCTGCAACGAGATATCGATAGTCTAAGTGAGTGGGTGAGGGTCTGGTAGATGGAGTACAATGTTGGTAAATGTGAGGTCATCCATTTTGGTAGGAATAACAGCAAAATGGACGATTATTTAAATGGTAAAAAATTGCAACATGCTGCTGTGCAGAGGGACCTGGGTGTCCTTGTGCATGAATCACAAAAAGTTGGTTTGCAGGTAATTAAGAAGGCAAATGGAATTTTGTCCTTAGTTGCTAGAGGGATGGAGTTTAAAACAGGAAGGTTATGTTGCGGCTTTATAAGATGCTGGTGAGGCTACATTTGGAGCACTGTGTACAGTTTTGGTCTCCTTACTTGAAAAAGAATATACTGGCACTGGAGGGGGTGCAGAGGAGTTGATTCCGGAGTTGAGGGGGTTGGCTTATGAGGAGAGACGGAGTATAGACTGGGACCATATGTGTTGGAATTCAGAAGAATGATGGGAGATCTTATAGAAACATATAAGATTATGAAGGGAATAGATAAGATAGAAGTAGGGAGGTTGTTTCCACTGGCAGGTGAAACTAGAACTAGAAGCATGGCCTCAAAATAAGGGGGAGCAGATTTAGGACTGAGTTGAGGAGCAACTTGTTCATCCAAAGGGTTGTGAATGTGTGGAATTCCCTGCCCAGCGAAGCAGTTGAAGCTACTTCATTGAATATTTTTAGGGCAAGGATAAATATTTGAACAGTAAAGGAATCAAGGGTTATGGTGAGCGGGTGGGTAAGTGGAGCTGAGTCCATGAAAAGATCAGCCATGATCTTATTGAATGACGGAGCAGGCTCGAGGGACCAGATGGCCTACGCCTGCTCCTAGTTCTTATGTTCTCGTGCAGAAATAGTTGAACAGCAATATTTTGCCTCACTTCCTTTGTTTCTTAGCACTTCTTTGACTTGCCCTCACAATATACGTTTGATGGAAGGTTGGGATGAAACAAAGGATATACTCAGGTCACTTTTGAAGGGGTGTAATTAGGGATACTCTTAATTTTGGTTCCAATTAAGTCCATAAATTGTTTACTGTGAGGAGAAGAGGAAGGGAACAGAAGACTAGGAATCAAAGAGAAAATGGTTGGTATTGCAGAACAGAAGTTCGGAATTGGATCTGCTTCCCATAATTATAATCTTAATTTAGTTTTGTCCAGCCCCTACATACTTTACTTGATTTGGATTATTGTCACATGTATCGGGATACAGTAAGTATTGTTTCGTGTACTAGACAAACAAAACATACCATTCATAGAGTACATAAGGGAGAAGGAAAGGTGAGATTGCAGGATATAGTGTTGCAGTTACAGATAGGGTGAAGAGAAAGATCAGCTTAATATAAGGTAGGTCCATTCAAAAGTCTGATGACTGGATTCAATTGCAATTTATACTAGGCCCTTGGACTTTAGGCTAATAATTGCTACTAGTTTGGCTTCCTCCAAATCATATCAAAAAATTTAATTTTTATATAAAGATGCACACACACTATATTTTAAAGCAGTTTAATTGAATGCAATGATTTACAAAAGTGATTCCACAGAATAACGTAGTTGCATTTACAAAGTGCACAAGTAATCAAACCATCCTACTCCAGGGGTTGCAATACAATTATCTTTCACTTTAATAAATAGGCATCTGTTAACGCTTCCAGAAATACCGCTCCATTACACATAGTTACACATAGTATCTGTAGTATTTAAAACCTGCAACAACAGACAGACAGACAGACAGCAAAGATGACTACAAAAAGACCATACTAGTACCTGAACCATTTTAAGCACTTATGCTTGATGTTCTTCTGTGATGCCAGAACTTAATGCGGCTCCAGTTCTTTCAGATGACTACTTTGTCAGTCAACACGACTGGATGCTTTTTGTTCCCTTTATTTGTTTAGACTTTGGAAAGCAGCCCAGATTCTGGTGCACTTGCTTTAATGAGGTTTTGAACTTCCTTGAAATGAGGATGATCCTTATCAGCAACTAGTTGCAGGAGCACAGCTTCACTGGTAGTAATTATAATCCCGGCACGGGCTAGACGCTGTGAAAAAAATAAAATATTCAAACACAACTCAGTGGTGTCAATTTGCAAAAGGAAAATAGTTTTGATTCCTCTCCCTCTCGTCAATTTTCTCCTCTCGTTTACCGAATATAGTAAATTTTGCTAAGGTACAGTTTCAACAGATTCCAGCCACCAAGGCCCCACCAAAGCACAGTTTTGCTTCATGTGTGAACCTAGACTATGCAAGCCTGAGACTCAAAGCCATGCCTGATCCTATTCACCCTCGGTCATTGATAGTGCTGAAACATGAATCTCCTCCTTCCTCAACAAGAAATTCTGATTTCAACTTTGGCAGCCAAGTCAGTGCCAAGGCTTGAATTACATGCCCTGCACAATTCAAGGACTGGATTTAGAATTTTCCAGTCCTGGGTGGCTCAATGTACCACTCATGACATTTATTCAATCAGGCATCAGTTTTCAGTCACCAAATTTCCAGCTTTCTGTCAATAACAGATTACTGTTACCTAACGTCTGTACACCTAATGTTGACAAGGAAAGGACACAAATCAAGAAACTGGGTAGATGAGGCCTACCTTTGTTTCTGGTGACAGTAGATTTACAACTGATTATTTAACAGATTCAAGCATGAAAAAATTAAAGTACCAGAAGACACTGTTGGTAAATCAATTTTCATTGACCCTGTCCAGTTGTTAATTCTCATGCTACGTAAAATAGTTTTGTTTGAAAGATTTTGTATATGAAGACAACATTAGAGAACTTTCAGATTTGGCAGTTAAATCATAGAATCCCTACAGTGCAGAAGGAGGCCAATCAGCCCATCGAGTCTGCACTGATAACAATCCTACACCCAGGCCCTATCCTCGTAACCCCACATAATCTCCCTGACACTACAGGGAAATCCTATCCAGACCTGTTCCTGTAACTAAGTATTTACCCCGCTAATTCCCGTAACCTACACATCTTGGGACATTAAAGGGCAATTTAGCATGGCCAATCCACCTAACCTGCCATCTTTGGAGTGTGGGAGGAAACCGGAGCAGCCGGAGGAAATCCATGCAGACACGGGGAGAACGTGCAAACTCCACACAGTGACCCAAGCCAGGAAACGAATCCGGGTCCCTGGCTCTAAGGCTGCAGTGCTATTCACTGCCATTGTGCTGCCCAAAAATGACAAATTAATTTAACAGAAAGATGTGAGGTTATTCAATTTGAGAGGGAAAATAGAAATATCATCTACACATTTGAAAATAAGAACTTTACTGATGCAGAGGAGTAAAAACATCTTGAGTTACAGGTGAACAAATCATTAGACATAGCATCGCAAGGCAGTAAAACAATTAAAAATGCTAATAAAACATTGGGATTTATTTCTAGTTGTATAGAATTCAAAAGCAATGAGGTATGTCAAACATCTTGTACAAGACCCTGGTCAGGCCACACTTCGAGTACTGCACACAATTCTGGTCTTTGCGCCTACATCTGTCCCATAGAACAATGAAAAGATATAAAAACATTTAAAGGATAGTATCAGAATGGGGAGATTCTAGCTATTGGGAAAGATTGAACAGTTTGGGGCATTTCTCCAGTAACACTTCAGTGTTGATCTGACACAAACTTTTAAAGTGATGAATGAGTCCAACAGAATGGAAGTAGAGGGAATGTCACCAACTGTGGAAAAATACAAAATCAGTGTCCATGAATATAAGATAGTTACCAATGAAACTACTGGGGAAATAAAGAGATACTTCACTCAAGCACGGGTTAAAATGTGAACTTAGTACCACAAGTAGTAGTTGAGGCAAACAATTTAGATGTATTCAAAAGTAAACTGCATGAGTACATGAGAAAAAGAGAACAGTAAGATATGCTGAAAGGCCAAGGTGATGTAGATGGAATGAGAAGAGACGTGTGTGACATACGAGCATCTGAACAGCCAAATGACCTGTTTGTGCTGCAAATTCATTGCCATCTTCAAAATTACATTAGGAGGAATTTAAAAGAAAGATGAGAGCGGTTACAGCAGTAAGAGCAGTATTCATTAAACAACTAATTATACAGCTAGCTAAAATAACCAGCCTCACTGACGCTATAAATATTAATACAAACAAGTGCTGTCATCTCTGGCATGTAGCCCTTCACTTTTGCCTTTATAACAGGAATTCAGTTTCTTCCTGAAGTATTAATTATTAAATATCTTGAGATTAATGAGTCAGGGAATCAAAGAAATTTAGATGAGCATAATGATAAATTATTAAAATATTATAAAGCATTAAGTCAGATATATCAGCAGCAGGTATGCAAGGGGTAAATCAACACACAGAAATCAATTGCTGAATCATAAGTGTGTGTCTGGAAATCACTGTTGCCCGAGAGGTTTGAACAAATCTTAGCAAGATTGCTTTATTTAGATATCAAACATTTTTTTAACCCTACATTATTTTTGTTCTTCAGCTGGGAAGAGCTACTGAGAAGGATTCAGCATTTATTGCATCAGTTAATATCTTTTGGCAAAGAGGTTTTCAAACTTTCAGCACAATCCTGTCGGTGCAGGTATAATCTAACAACGATTTTCTCCAAAGGAAATTTATATTTGACTTTATTGATACAACTATAGTTTTAAATGCTCCAGCAAGAAATGGTATGATAAACAAGTTAGCATTCAAACCATTGAGTATTTAACTTCGGAACGAGTGTGATAGAGTTATAACAGAAGGAAAGGGGCCTCCTCTTTTTATCCATTTCTGATTCCCTCCAGTAAATACAATACTGAGATGAGAAGGTAAATTTTCAGACTTAATCAACTCGGCACGGTCTACTGCACACCGTTCCAACCATTTAAAATTAATGGCCAGATAGCCGTCTGCCTGAATTTCTGACACATACATTGTGGATGAGGCTATTCACTGGGAGCTCGAGTTCAGGAAAATACTTCAACGCTGGACATATTTTTTTTACTATGCCTGAATATGAACAAAAAGAATAAAGGACAGGATAAATTATGGGCTGAAATTTTATGAATGCAAACAAGGAGCTTTGTACTTTCACCCACTGCCTGAACTTTGTGACTATAGACCAGTTTTATCTTTGTGGATCATTCACAATATACAGACTGGGTGCTTGGCAAGATCTCAACCATCAGGATGAATCCCTTTACTTGTGAAAAAGTAAATGTGGTGATGGGGTTCTAAATGTATTCCAAAGATGGTGAATGATTGTATTTAACAGAAGCCTGGACTGGAAAGAGGCCAGTATGGAGGGAGGGAAGGAAAATCTCTACCAGGCCCTCTCCCTTCAAACAAAATCATGTTAAACCAACTAACTGGAGCTCTTTGGGGGAGGCACATGGGCTGTGGATAAAGAAGAACCAGTGAATGTACTGTACTTAGTTTTCCAAAAAGCATTCAATAAGGTGCCACATCAAAATTCTGGAAAATAAAACCTTATGGTGTGGGGGGGTTAGCATTGGCATAGATTGAAGATTGGAAACAGAGTGTTGGCATAAATGGGTCTTTTTCTGGTTGACAGGATAGGATTGGTGATGCCACAGGGATCAGTAGTAGGACCTCAACTTTTACAATTTATATATATTACTTGGGTGAAAGGACTGGAGCTATATTTGCTAATTTTTTGATGACACAAAGATAGGTAGGAAAGTATGTTGTGAAGAGAACATAAGGTGGCAACAAAGGGACATAGATTAAGTGAATGGGCAAAGATCTGGCAAATGGAGTGTAATGTGGGAACATGTGAAAGTCTCCATTTTGGCAGGAAAAATGAAAAAGCTCTCTAAATGATGTGGTATTGCAGAGTTGAGGTTCAGCGGGATCGCAGTGTCCTAATGAATGAATTACAACAGATTAGTATACAGGCACAGTAAGTAATTAGGAAAGACATTAGAATGTTATTGTTTATTGTGATTACAAAAGTAGGGACATTATACTTCACTCGTACAGGGCACTGTTGAGACCACATCTGGAGTATTGTGTACAGTATTAGTCTCCTAATTTAAGAAAAGATGCAGATGCATTAGCAGTCCAGAGAAGGTTTAGACTAATGTGGGCGGGTTGTCTTAGGAGGAAAGGTTGGATAGGCTGGGTTTGTATCTACTAGAGTTTAGAAGAGTAAGCGGCAACTTGATCAAAACCTTTAAGATTCTGAGGAGTCTTGACAAGCTGGACGTAAAGCGGATGTTTTATTTTTGTCAGAGAATCTAGAACTAGGGGTCACTGTTTAAAAATATGAGATTTCTCATTTAAGACAGATGAGATTTTTTTTTCTTTCAGAGGGTCGTGATCCTTTGGAACTCTCTTCCTGAAAACGCAGTGGAAACGGAGTCTTTTGATATTTTTAAAGCAAAGCTAAATTCTTGATTAACAAGGGGTGAAAGGTTATCGGGGTAGGCTGCAATGTGGGGTTTAGGTTACAATAAGATGAGCTATGATCTACTTGAATGGCGGAGCAGATTCGAGGGACCAAGTGGCCTACTCCTGCACCTAACTTAACTGTTTGTGTGTAAAATATGGGCTTGCCACCACTAGCCAAAGACTACCACTACCTCACTGATCACTGGGTGTTGACTGCATCAGAGGTGGCAAGACGGCAAACTAGACAACTTGCAGGATTCTCCCTCCCCATGTTCATTTAAAGGCAGCGCATAGGTAAATGACCACCAGTGGCTTTTTTGTTGTCACCGGTGGGGGAGAAAAAGGCAGAATCTGGCAGTTGGTCTCCCCTGATTTGGGATGGAATCGTTAAAGAAAATCCAAACCCATAAATCCTCGTGTATGCAATATGCAAGAACCACAATCCAATCTTACTATCCAATCCTGGCTTCGTTATGAAATACATCATCAATATATGTATGAAAATGGAGTTGTAATGTTAATGCGTAATACAACCAGAAAGAATGATTACAGATGCACCATAGAAAGCACTGTTTCTGGTTGTATCACAGCTTGGTATGGCTCCTGATCTGCCCAAGACCGCAAGAAACTATAAAAGCTTCCACCTTCTTCCGTCGGGAAAGGGATACAAAAGTCTGAGGTCACATACCAACCGACTCAAGAACAGCTTCTTCCCTGCTACCATCAGACGTTTGAATGGACCTACCTTGCATTAAGTTGATCTTTCTCTATACCCTAGCTATGACTGTAACACTACATTCTGCACTCTCTTGTTTCCTTCTCTATGAATGGTATGCTTTGTCTGTATAGTGCACAAGAAACAATTTTTGCTGTATACTAATACATGTGACAATAATAAATCAAATCAAAATCAAACTATAAATTAGAAATACAATATAATTGAAGACAGATCAGTTTTAAACAGTGCTCAAACTTATGTCATTTTCACATTGATCCAAAGTGGATAGAGATGCACAACAATGCAAAGATGGCATATACAAGGTGGTCCAGGGCAATCTAGGTGATGCATATTGGAAAGAGCAGGCCTCTGGCAACACTTAACTAACAGTGTACATTCTGCAATAAGCATCATTCCTGTTTCACCTTGTAGAGAAAGCATTGTGAAATCACAGAGAGGTCTTGGAAATAAGAGGTGAGAAATTTTGATCAAGGCCCTCACTGTTTTTGAGAAGTGCTTCACTCACCTGAAGAAGGGGCTTAGAGCTCCGAAAGCTTGTGTGGCTTTTGCTACCAAATAAACCTGTTGGACTTTAACCTGGTGTTGTTAAACTTCTTACTGTGTTTACCCCAGTCCAACGCCGGCATCTCCACATTTTGAGAAATAGGCCATTACTGTGGCCAAAACCTGAATGGAGATGGTGAACCAGGTAGATGAATCCCAGTGCAGAGTTTGCATGCCATTACTTATTTTGGGACACTGTAATCTAACATTATCAGGAGAAGCTATGCCATATCAAATGTCTATTGCAGTCAAAGAAGTCATTTTCAGTTCCTTGTTTTAGCACTCTCCTTTTTATTTCTTTGCAGGATCTTCTCAGGCTTCCAAAACTGACATTTTCTGGTACTCAACTGGAAGCAAATCTCACGAGTAGTAAGAGTACACCAGAAACCCTTTTACACTCATCAGCTCAAACTCATCCACCCTAGAAGGTTTAGGCACTGAACAGAGGGGTAGCATGAATAGTGAGCTGAAGAGTATGGGTGGATAGAGGTAGAATCACATGATGGAAAAGAAGCAGGAAACCCATTGTGAGAAGGTTAAAGTTGCAACCCTTTCCATCTAACAAGGTCAGGAAAACCAGTATCACAAAACGCAGCTCTCTACACCACGGATGTCAGTGCCACCCAAGACTTGAATGATGAAAACGGAGGCTGACTTCAGGCCAGTTGCAGTGCGGTCCACTGACCTCCATGACTCTTCTCCCATTCCCTTCAGAGTGAGCGCCTTGGGACCTCAAAGCCCCTTGCAGAAACATGACCTCTCTCCTCCTTGCCACCTCCTGGCCTCTACTGCTAGAAACTGTGAAATCACTGTCGATTGTTTTGCAAACCCATCTGGTTCACTCATGTCCTTTAGGGAAGAAAATCTGCCATTCTTACCTGGTCTGGCCTACATGTGGATCTAGGCCTACATGTGGATCTAGCCCCACAGCAATGTGGTTGAATCTTAAAATGCTCTCTGAAAGTGAGTCACTCATTTCAGGAACAATTACAAAAATGGGCAACAAATGCTGGCCTTGCCAGTGATGTCCAGATCGCATAAAATAATTTTTAAAAATAGAGAATGTAGAAGCACTCTGGTTTTATTTCTTCTTTGAAACACTTTTGGAGACAGTTTCTGTCAAACCTTTATGAAGTACAGGCTAGCTTTGACTGATGGTAGCCATACATGTATCTGAGCCACCTGTTGATCACACAGCCATTCAGGAGCACATACAGCTCTGGGCTGCACAGCCCAACATACCATAAAGTTTCAATACTACCTGCATCACCTCAACCAGACATAGGGTATATAATCTCCACGCTTGCTAACGAACCTTATTGAATTTTAGCCCCAGATCTCTGTGGTTTAGCTTTCAAGAGTAGAATATTATCTGAGCACAAGACGCTGATGGACACATTAGGTGATCCATCTTGAAACTTTCAACGAGCGGCAAGTAAGGAGGGACGCAGCAAATGCAGGAGCGATGTACCAAGGGCTGGCATGCAGAATCTACACACAGCAACTAACAGCCATTTTCATCTACGATCTACAGCAGAGTCCAGTAAGAAAAACTGCAACTTCTGCCTTTTAGGATTGGCTGTATGCATGGAACATCAGTGGGCAGAATTTCTGATGAATTTGCCTAAATGAGACACAAGGTAAGAACTAACTTTCAAGATTGGATTGTTGCCATCTCTTCATGACCTATGATCTGCAGGTGCACAGTGACATGGAGGTTCTAGCGAGGAGGAGTAGGGAATGCATCGTCTCGCAACTGGCAGCTACTATTGCTCAAGTCTGAAAGTGGTTCTGAGAATAAAGATCCCTCTAAACTCGATGTTTTAAACATTTAAAAAAAAAAATCTTACCTCCAAAGCAAACATTCGGTCCATCATACTTCTTGAAGAAGTTGCATCAGCTATAATATGGACTTCAAGGCCTCTTCCAATCAGATCCAGGGCAGTCTGTTGTATGCAGACGTGAGTCTATGATGGAAAAAAAGGGAATTAGTAACAATTTACGCATCAGTAAATCTAAAATTTTATAGAGAAATTGCAGATTATAAAAAAGGGATGGAGGACCAATGGAAGGATTTAAACAAAAGAATGAGAATGTTAAATTTGAGGTTGTGGGGTTCCAGAAGCCAATGTAAATCAGCAAAGTTTGGGATGATGGATATAGGGCAGAATAAAGGGATAAAGTTAACAGAGGATGAAAGATGGGAAGCTGGCCAGAAAAGCACTGAAATGGTCGAGTCAGGAGCAAACAAAGGCATGGATGAGGTTTCAGTGACAAGTGAGCTGAGACAGGGTGGAGATAGATGTTACCAAGGCAGACATTAGGGATGGGCAAGTGAATTCAAAGATTCAGCTTGAAGTCCATAAGGCACTAAGTCTGTAAACAGCCTAGTACAACCCAAGGTGTTTAACCAGGGAGGGGGTGCAATTAGTGGGGAGTGTGCTGAATCTATAGCATGGGCTCCAAACACAGCCTTTCTTCTTCTCAATGGTTAACGATCCAATGTTGGATATCACAAGTCATTTGATAACACTGAGGCAATGGAGCACCTGAGAGACTGGGTGGAACATTAAGGACACAGTTGATAGCAAACGTCAAATTCGCCCAAATCCCAGAAGGGAAACTTGAAACAATTGCTCTCAACTTACTTTTGAAATTTGGCATAATATGACTTTGAAATCCAGAGGATTAAGTCCCAGACATTTTGTGATGATTTTAAATAAATGTTTATTACACATTAAAATAAACAATAAAGTATACCACAAATACACTTAACTAATACAATGGCTATACACAGCATCACTAAGTTTACACAGTTCCAAACAATTTTTACTTCACTACCTTCAGAACTAATACTCCCCCAAATGTTTCACAACAATTTATAGATTTTAAAATCTATAAAAATCCAGTAACAGTTACCACACCAGGCAGTCACCTCTCTCTGGACTTGCTTCTGAGGTAGAACAAACAATTGGCTTTTCAAGACAGGCTTTCTTCACAGGCACTGCTTCCTGGGTCTTAAACAGTTATTCCTGCTGTTCGCTGAAATCGAATAACCAGCTTCCCTGCATAGGTTTATTCATCTCCATATATACAGTCTTCCCTTTGAACTTCCCCTATATGAGCTAACTTCTTCAAAGTCATATTTAATTACCTTCATTTATTGAGTCTAGTTTTGACTGTAATGCATAGTGCATTCACTTTATGACCCTTTCTTCACACCTTGTCCCTTCCTTTGAATCTTTAACCCCTTATTCAAATTCCTTCATTTTCTGTTCCCCAGTATTATCAACTTGCCCGAGGTAAGCATCTGTTTGCAGTGTTGATAAATTCGTCTACATCTCAAAGGCACTAGTTCTATTAACATAGCCAAGCTATTCCTGCCTTAAGCCACTTACATTTTCCCACAGTTTTTAAAATATAAAACTAAGAGAAAATATTCAAATTTCTTGAATTTCCCTGATATTTTCATGTCATCACTATTTTCCTGATGGGAGTGAGGGAGTTGGGTGAAATTAGTGTACCTATGCAAGTTGACCCCATGTCTGCTGATGGATATCATCAAGGAGCTGCTGCATGTAGGTGAAGAGGAGCTGAAGGCCAAGAGCAGATCTGTTGTGAATTCCAGAAGTAATGGTCCGGGGGCAGAAAGTGACACCATTAATGAAGATGCTCTGGATATGACTGGAAAGATAGATTCGAGTGGACGCAAGCAACGGCAATGGCTGGATTCAATTTTTCATGAGTAAAAAGGGTTACTGAGCTAGATAATGGAAATAAGTTGTTGGAAGAGGATAGGACGGCAAACTTTATCAAAGGTCAGGTAGGTGTCAAGGAAGGATGGATGGAGTCCCAGAAAATGTCATTTGTAACTTTAACTGGGATTGCTGTGACATGGAAAAATTGAATTGCAAAGGAGAGCAACATGGATTTATTCATTTGAACGTGAATGTGAGAGGAGTGGAAAGTTCAAATTGTGGCAGTAGTTTGCCAAAACAGAGGTTTTAAGTTTTTTTTGTAAAAGCAGGAGGAGTGATGACAATTATTTGAAAGCCACAGGGACAGTAATAATAATAGGGACCCAGTTACAATGTCAGCTAGCATGGGGGTCAGCAATGAAGTTGACTGGTCAGCAGTCTAGCTAAAATGTATGTCAAGGAGGCTACAGCTGAATCTCATGGACAAGCTGAGTCTTTTTAAAAAATATATTCAATCACAGTATGTGGGCATCTCTGCCAGACCAGCATTTATTGCCCATGAGAAGGTGGAAATGAACTGTCTTCTTGATTTGCTGCAGTCCATGTAATGTAGATACATCAACAGTGCTATTGGGGAGTTGCAGCATGGAGAAGGTTCGAGAGATGAGAAAGGAAATGTAAATGTTTGTGAGCTGGGCCTAGCTTTCTTTTCGTCTGCAGTGATACATAACTGACACTAAATTATACAACAAAATGAACTGATGCTGCACCAAACCAGTTTTTTCAGAAAAATGGATAAAAATCATGGAATCCCATTCTCAAAATACAAGTAAAATCCAGGAGTTTCATGATATAAAGACAAATTTGGCCTTTGGCCAATGAACGCGGAAACCCAACAAACAAAAGGTAAACTGAAATCATATCACAGGATGTCAGAATTAGGCTTAATACCAGGAGTGGGCAAAGAAAACAAAACGGAACAAACACAGGAAATATGGCCAACCTCTGGAAAGTTGGCTCACCCAACTTAATGATCAGATAATTTTGCTAATAAGCACATCAGCAAATAAAGACCATCTGATGCATGTCCCTCAACTGTTTAGGTTTCAACATGATCAATTTCTCCATGGTCGAATGGCCCGGGTGGCTATGTAGTGTAGGACTGAATGCAGGGGAGCCCCAGATTTGATTTTTAATCCTCCTTTGGCAAGCTGAATTCAGCTGGGGCAGCGCTACAATTTGTTTTTTTTTTTGACTGTTGGTGAGGGAGAGCAAACAATCTTATTCTGTATGTTGAGGGAAGCAGATGGATTAATTTTTGACTTGAACGCCCCCCCCCCAACCCCAGAAACATAATATTGACTGGAGTCTGGGAAACAGGTTATTTGCTGCTCTTGATAAGAAAATGTTATATATGACACAAAGAAACATTAAAAGGCAAGGGATGGTTTTAAATTTAAAAAAGGATGAAAACACAAACATACTCTGAACCACGGGCTGTTTTTTTGTAATTCAATAGACCCCATGGTTTTAATCTCATCTAGACCAAACTAAACATAACAGAGGCTAAGATGCTTATTTCAAAAAAGAAATTAGAAAAGGATCTTGGCACAAAGAAAATATGTGGCAAATAAAAGGGTAAAATAAATACACATAAAACCAGATGGCTACATACCTCCACTCCAAACAACACAACACTTTGCACCCCCGGCATCTCATTAAGAGCATTTTCCACCTCTGGCACAACCATTGAAAATTTAGTTTTCGGTACAACCATTTTTGCTGTTGTCACGTCTATTTCTGCTACAGTACTCCCGAGTCCTTTTGGATATTGTTCGGTGACAATAACAGGAATTCCCAAAATGTGGGCACCCTGAAGCTGAAAGGGTGTTCAAAATAATATTAAATATACATACACACAAGTAGATAGCACAAAAATCTTTCAATACAATTTAATAACAATGCCATACATGACACATTGCTGGAGACACCTAAACAGATCTTAAAAATGTGAAGGAGCACTGTTGGCATCATCAAAAATATAGAAACTCTATGCAGACTTCTATATGCGAAACAGAACAATTAAGCATCAATGTTAAAGATCTATTAATGCCCAAGTCCACAGCATGAGGAATGTGTCATTAATCACATTAGTTTTGATTCTTGGTCATTTGAGTTCTAACATTAACCTGGATTTTGGGGTAGTAACGTCAGTGAAACTGGCGTTGCTCACCATCATTTGATACCAACAGAACAATTCAGAAATTGCTGTCAATGATTCCATGCTTCTCCATAGGATGCACTGTTGAAGTAATCCTAAGCAGCAATCAACTAAAATTCACTGAATTGACGAGAACTTGCCCTTTAACAGTATTAAATCTTGCTGGAAAAACCTTTAAAAATTATAATTTGTTGTACAAGGAGAAACTGCGTTTTTAAAGGTGTACTAATTTTATAATGACTGCTGATAAACCTTTTTGGAACATTGCTTATGAGACCTATGCAGTAATTTATAAAGGCTTCACATAACTTTCTTGCTTTTGTACTCCATTAAATCCCAGCCACCTCCAAAGGTTTCTGTATATCTTGTGGGTCTTCTTGTCCTCTAAATATCTTTAGCTACTTAGTCCCGTCTATCATAGGGCACGGCACATAATATTCTTGGATTATGTGGTTCTCACTGCATTGTGTTCTCACCATATTGTGGCTACTAAAGTCTACTGCATAATGATTTAAGAATTCTTGCACTTTGAATAAATACGGTGCAAATGAAATTTCAAAGAAGAATCTAGCAACTCCAAATGTGATTCTTATAAAGAATCCATTATGGAAATAATGCCACTATGGAGCACACAGTCTCTGAAAAGATTTGTATCACTACCGACAGGAATAACTGGTATTCCAGCTGCATTATTACCAGTGGGAATTTGCTCTGAACGTTTCCCACTCCACCGCCATAACAAATGCATAAAACTTGGTTTCTGCCAATCCTCTGCCAAGGTTATAAGGGGAAATTCCCAAGGAAATATCCAGTGCATGAGCTTTTGTCGAGTGCTGCTACAGGATATGAAGACAGTAAGAAGTCTCACAACACCAGGTTAAAGTCCAACAGGTTTATTTGGTAGCAAAAGCCATTAGCTTTCGGAGCGTTGTTCCTTCATCAGGTGAGCGGGAGTTCGGTTCACAAACAGGGCATATAAAGACACAAACTCAATTTACAAAATAATGGTTGGAATGTGAGTCTTTACAGGTAATCAAGTCTTAAAGGTACAGACAATGTGAGAGGAGAGAGGGTTAAGCACAGGTTAAAAAGATGTGTATTGTCTCCAGCCGGGACAGTTAGTGAGATTTTGCAAGCCCAGGCAAGTACAGATAGTGTGACATGAACCCAAAATCCCGGTTGAGGCCGTCCTCATGTGTGCGGAACTTGGCTATCAGTCTCTGCTCAGTGACTGTGTTGTCGTGTGTCGTGAAGGCCGCCTTGGAGAACGCTTACCTGAAGATCAGGGCCGAATGCCCGTGACCGCTGAAGTGTTCCCCA
Organism: Mustelus asterias; assembly: GCF_964213995.1. NCBI lineage: Eukaryota > Metazoa > Chordata > Chondrichthyes > Carcharhiniformes > Triakidae > Mustelus > Mustelus asterias. The sequence goes on along the minus strand of NC_135806.1, from coordinate 55,369,933 downwards.
ACAGGAAGAGAACACTCTTGCCTGGTGATTGTCGAGCAGTGTTCATTCATCCGTTGTAGTGTCTGCATGGTCTCCCCAATATACCATGCCTCGGGACATCCTTTCCTGCAGCATATCAAGTAGACAACGTTGGCCGAGTTGCAAGAGTATGTACCATGTACCTGGTGGATGGTGGTCTCATGTGAGATAATGGCATCCATGTCGATGATCCAGCACGTCTTGCAGAAGTTGCTGTGGCAGGGTTGTGTGGTGTTGTGGTCACTGTTCTCCTGAAGGCTGGGTAGTTTGCTGCGGACAATGGTTTGTTTGAGATTGTGCGGTTGTTTGAAGGCAAGACGTGGGGGTGTGGGAATGGCCTTGGCGAGATGTTATTCGGTGTCTGATCTTCGGGTAAGCGTTCTCCAGGGTGGCCTTCACGACAACGCAGAGTCGCTGAGCAGAGACTGGTAGCCAAGTTCCACACACGAGGATGGCCTCAACCGGGATCTTGGGTTCATGTCACACTATCTGTAACTTGCCTGGGCTTGCAAAATCCCACTAACTGTCCCGGTTGGAGACAATACACATCTCTTTAACCGGTGCTTAACCCTCTCTCCACTCACATTGTCTGTACCTTTAAGACTTGATTACCTGTAAAGACTCACATTTCAACCATTATTTTGTAAATTGAGTTTGTGTCTTTATATGCCCTGTTTGTGAACAGAACTCCCACTTACCTGACGAAGGAACAGCGCTCCGAAAGCTAGTGGCTTTTGCTACCAAATAAACCTGTTGGACTTTAACCTGGTGTTGTGAGACTTCTTACTTGTTTACCCCAGTCCAACGCCGGCATCTCCACATCATGACAGGATATGAAGGCCAGTAACAACTGAAAAAAGCATTCTAAATTCAGCAAGATTCTTTGGTGGTTCACAGGAATCTTTCTACAAGCACTAAGAAACAAGGACACCAATCAAAACAAACTTCTCTCATTGAAACTGACAAAACACAGAGCCATGAAGCAGGTATTCAATGATTTCAATAAGCAATTGGGTCTGTTGTCATGTTACTTTGGTCATAGTAAGACTTAGTAGCAAGGACAGGAATGATGTTACTTCAGATGGGATACATCCAAGCCCTTGTGCTAACTTTTTCTCCAGGCTTTGGCAATGCCAAAAAGACATACAACAGACCATGGCTGCAGCTGTGGAAGATCCTGCAGCTGATACAAGTTAAGACATAACAGCTGACTGGGGCTGAGGGATAGTGGGAAGGAATAATCACCTCAAATTCAAGCCAACCATGACAAATACCGCTCTTATTAAGGTAACGCCTAGATAAAGCAAAGGATCAAATTTTCACTGACAAACATCACCTTCTGTCACCAAGGGGGAAAAAAATGCAGAAGCAAACAGCAGACACTCTCATACAACACAAGCAGTTATTAAAACGTTTCTTACACTGAAGCTGAATGTTTGAACAGGTGGCAAAAATAGGAGATGTGGGAGTTCAGTGTGAACACCCAAGTGGAGACAAGGAAAATGTATAGAAATAGGGAAGTCTTATGGCACAATAGGTTGCACGCTGTCTGAGCTAGATGCTTCAGGTTTGAGTCCCACTCCAGGACATGATGGTCACAAAGATAGATTCATAACCCAGCTGAACAAGTTGATTGCCAACTTGCGAATCCTTCCAATGTGCCTATGGCAGGCAGCAAGAGGGGGAGGGATCCCTGGTTAACCATGCTTGATGCAGGCACCCTTCAAACGATGGAATCTGGCTTCAGGCGAGTAACCTGCTCCAGGAAAAGTGAGCTACGGAAACCAGAGGTTAGCGTGTGTTGGTCTTCCTCATGCATCTCTATCTGCGGGAAGTTTTCCAAATCGATAGAACTAGCTTCCTACAAATTGTCATATTGGGCTGATAAATCGATTCGCCAACATCTTTGGATTTCCATGCTGGTGAACAGTTAGACAAATCAGCAGTATGCTGGTGAAAAATCACAGACTGACATAATTGGGACATTATCCCCATATATGTATAAATGAGAAATCTGAGACACAAAAAATCCATCAAAATTTTGCGCATTGTACCAAACCAGCAGTGATGCAACATTAATAGGGGCAGCACAGTAGTTAGCACTGCTGTCTCACAGCACCAGGGACCCGGATTCCATTCTGGCCTTGGTGACTGCCTGTGTGGAATCTGCACCTTCTCCCCGTGTCTGCATGGGTTTCCTCCGGGTACTCCAGTTTCCTCCCACACTCGAAAGATGTGCAGGTTAGATGGATTGAGCATAGTAAATGCACGGGGTTATGGGGATAGGCTGGAGGGGAGGGCCTGGGTGGGATGCTCTTTCAGAGAATCAGTGCAGACTCAATGGGCCGGATGGCTCTTTCTACACTAGAGGGGTTCTATTGCCATCGCTTGATCCTGCTGGTTAAACCCAACTGCTCAGAAAATCTAGTTAGTTCAGCAGAATTGCACCAGTTTTAAACTATAATCCCTAAACTAACATCCAGTTTGACTCAACAAAAAAAGGTTTTTTCCATTCCCGCTGTCACTATAGACTTGGAGACAGCAGTGTCTGCTAATACATTAAATATATTTTCTCAAGGTAATTGCATCACAAGATTATATTTCTGGTGTATTCATGCAAACAATTATATGGTTGTAAGTTGTCCAAAAATGAGTATGTCAGGATACTTCAATAACATACATTCACTGCACAACAAAGGCTGAAAAAAATTGAATGCAGAAGTTATAATTCAGGTAAAATATTGATATATTGCTAGAAGGATCCAGAAAGAAAACATTCTTTATATGTTTGAGTAACAGTTAAAAAAAGGAAACCCGCACCAACATCAGGACTTGAGAGTCTAGGTACAAAGATCATTAAAATGTCATGAGAAGGTACAGGAAATAAATCAGAAAGGTTAATGAAAAACTAGTCTTTATATCTAGAGCTCTAGATTACAAGGGTTTAGAAGTTCAGCTGTACAAAGCCCTTGTCAGACCACAGCTGTAGTACAATGAATAGTTCTGGGTGCTACACCTTAGCAAAGATGTATTGCCCATGGAGAGGTTGCAGTATGGATTTAACAGAATGATAGGTTAAATTACAAAGAGAGATTACACAAACTAGAGTTGGATTTAGGGAATTTAGATGGTTAATGGGCAATTTGATTGAAGTTTTCAACATATCAAAGGGGAACAACTAGAGATAACAGTGTAGATAGGAAAAATCTTTTTCTGCTCGTTGGAGAATTAATCTAAAAATTAGAGCCTGGACCTTTCAGGAGTGGAAAGAAGAAACAATTCTAGGCACATAGTGGTAGAAGTTTGGAACTCTCTTTTGTAAATAGCAATTAATGTTTGAGTTAACAGAGGCAGTTGATGAGGGTAGTGCAGTTGAGATGGCTTTAATGAGCTTCTGAAAGGCATTTGATAAAGTGCCACATAACAACAAGATTGAAGCCCAGGGAATGAGAAAGGACAGTGGCAGACAGAATGAACACAAAGTTAATTTAGCGACAGGAATCAGAGAGTAGTGGTGAGTGGTCGTTTTTCAGAATCAAGGAACATACATAATGAGACTCCCATGCGTCAGGATGAAGACCACTGCATTTCTTGAGTCTATATTAATGACTGAGACTTCAGGTGTGCCAGGCACAACTTTAAAATTTTCAGATGATATAAAAATTCGGAAGCATTGTGAAACGTGAGGAGGATAGAGATGGGCTTCAAGAGGACAGACAGGCAGTGACATGGCAGATGAAACTTAACAAAGACAAGTAGTGTAATTTTTTAGGAAGAACAAACACACATTGAAGGTGGCAAGAAAGCAGTAGTTAATAAGCCATATGGGATTCTGAGCTTTATAAAAAAGGTATAAGAGTACAAAGGAAAGGGAGTTATGATTTACCTATGTGAAACACTGGTTCAGCCTCAACTGGAGTAGTGTGTCCAATTCTGAACATTGCACTTCAGGAAGGATGTGATGGTATTACGAGATTGTACGAGAGATTTAAAAAAATATATATTCCTTCACAAAATGTGGGCATTGCTAAACTAGGCCAGCATGAATTACTCATTCCTCACTGCCCTGAAGGTGGTGGTAAGCCACCTTCTTGAATCACAGCAGACCATCTGGTGTAGGTGTTGCACAGTGCTGTTAAGATAGGAATTTGAGGTTTTTGATCCAGTGACAGTGAAGGAACAGTGATATATTCCCAAGTCAGGATGGTGCATGGCTTGGTGGGGAATTACAGGTGGTGGCGCATCCGCAACTCTTGTCCTTCTAGGTGATGGTCACGATCCCGTTTGGAAGGTGCGTGGGTGAGTTGCTGCAGTGCAACTTGTAGATGTTACACATTGCTGCCAGTGTGCATCAATGGTGGAGGGACTGAATGTTTAAGATGGTGTACAGAGTGCCAACCAAAGCTAGTGTTGAGCTTTTGGAGTGTTGTTGGAACTGCACTCATGCAGCCAAGTGCAGAGCATTACACCACATTCCTGACTTATGGATGGTGAACAGGCTCTGGGGAGTCAGGAAGTGAGTTACGCAACACAGAATTCCCAGCTTCTGTTGTTGTAGCCACAGTATTTAGATGTCTCATTCAGGTCAACTTCTGGTCAATGGTGACCCGCAGGATGGTGACAGTGGGGAATTCAACAATGATAGTGCCTTTGAATGTCAAGAGGTGGTGGTTAGATCCTCTCTTGGACATTGCCTGGCACTTGTATGGCATGAACGTTACCTGCCACTTTTCAAGCCGGAATGTTGTCCAGGTCTTGCTGCAGTTGGACACGAACTACTTCATAGAACATAACAGCGCAGTACAGGCCCTTCGGCCCTCGATGTTGCGCCGACCTGTGAAACCAATCTAGTTGGTGAGTCCACTACTGCTGCAGGCAGGGCATTCCACGCCTTTACTACTCTCTGAGTGAAGAACCTACCTCTGACATCTGTCCTATATCTATCACCCCTCAATTTAAAGCTACGTCCCCTCGTACTAGCTATCACCATCCAAGGAAAAAGGCTCTCACTGTCCATCCTGTCTAATCCTCTGATCATCTTGTATGCCTCTACTAAGTCACCTCTTAACCTTCTTCTCTCTAGCGAAAACAACCTCAAGTCCCTCAGCCTTTCCTCATAAGACCTTCCCACCATACCAGGCAACATCCTGGTAAATCTCCTCTGCACCCTTTCCAATAAAGTGACAGGAATCAGAGAGTAGTGGTGAATGGTCGTTTTTCAGAATCAAGGAACATACATAATGAGACTCCCATGCGTCAGGATGAAGACCACTGCATTTCTTGAGTCTATATTAATGACTGAGACTTCAGGTGTGCCAGGCACAACTTTAAAATTTTCAGATGATATAAAAATTCGGAAGCATTGTGAAATGTGAAGAGGATAGAGATGGGCTTCAAGGCCGGCACGGTAGCACAGTGGTTAGCACTGCTGCTTCACAGCTCCAGGGTCCCGGGTTCGATTCCCGGCTCGGGTCACTGTCTGTGTGGAGTTTGCACATTCTCTTCGTGTTTGCATGGGTTTCCTCCGGGTGCTCCGGTTTCCTCCCACAGTCCAAAGATGTGCGGGTTAGGTTGATTGGCCAGGTTAAAATTGCCCCTGAGATGCGTAGGTTAGAGGGATTAGCGGGTAAATATGTGGGGGTAGGGCCTGGGTGGGATTGTGGTCGGTGCAGACTCGATGGGCCGAATGGCCTCCTTCTGCACTGTAGGGTTTCTATGATTTCAATGCTTCCACATCCTTCCTATAATGCAGCGACCAGAACTGTACGCAATACTCCAAGTGCGGCCGCACCAGAGTTTTGTACAGCTGCAACATGACCTCCTGGCTCCGAAACTCAATCCCTCTACCAATAAAAGCTAACACTCCATACGCCTTCTTAACAACCCTATCAACCTGGGTGTCAACTTTCAGGGATCTATGCACATCCACACCGAGAGCTCTCTGTTCATCCACACTACCAAGTATCTTACTATTAGCTCAGTACTCTGTAATCCTGTTACTCCTTCCAAAGTGAATCACCTCACACTTTTGCGCATTGAACTCCATTTGCCACCTCTCAGCCCAGCTCTGCAGCTTATCTATGTCCGTATGTAACCTGCAACAACCTTCCACACTGTCCACAACTCCACCGACTTTAGTGTCATCCGCAAATTTACTAACCCATCCTTCTACGCCCTCATCCAGGTCATCTATAAAAATGACAAACAGCAGTGGCCCCAAAACAGATCCTTGCGGTACACCACTAGTAACTGAACTCCAGGATGAACATTTCCCATCAACCACCACCCTCTGTCTTCTTACAGCTAGCCAATTCCTGATCCAAACCAGTATCTGAAAAGTCGCCAATGGTGTTGAATATGGTTTGCTCATGATTGCATAGCCATAACTGATTGGTGAAGCAGCTGAAGATGGTGTGTTTGGGGCATTACTCTGAGAAACTCCCTTCAGTGATGTCCAGGGGCTGAGATGATTGACCAACAACCATAGTCATCTTCCTCTGTGCTAGGTAGGATTCCAACCAGTCTAGAATTTTTCCCGTTTCCCATGGATTCCAGTTTTGCTGGGGCACCTTAATGCCACACTCAGTCAAAAGCGGCCTTGATGTGAAGAGTAGTTACCCTCGTCTCACAACCTTGAATTCAGCTCTTTCTTCCATGTCTGGGTCAAGGTTGTAAGAGCCGAATGGCACTGGCGGAACCCAAACTGAGCATCAGTGACCACCTTATTGCTGAAAAAGTGCCATTTGATAGCACTGTTGATGACACCTTCCATCACTTTGCTGATGGTCAATAGTACACTGATGGGGTGCTAATTGATCGGGTTAGATTTGCCCTGTTTTTTGTGGACAGGACATACCTCTGCAATTTTCCAAATTATCAGGTAGATGCCAGTGTTGCGTCTGTATTAATACAGCTTGGCGAAGGGTGCGGCTAGTTCTGGAGTACACGTCTTCACTACCATTGCCAGAACGTTGTCAGGGCCCAGGGACCTAGCAGTATCCAATACATTCAGCAATCTCTTTATATCATGTAGAGAGAGAAACAAATTGACTGAAGATTGGCATCAGTGATGCTAGAGACCTCTGGTGGAGGCATTGATAGATCATCCACTTGGCATTTCTGGCTGAAGACGGTTGCGAATGCTTCAGCTTTGTCTTTTGCACGAATGGCCTGGCCTCTCCCATCTTTGAGGCTGGGAATATTTGAGAAGCCTCCTCCTCCAGTTAACTGTCTACCATCTTTCGTGACTGAATGTGGCAGGACTGCAGAGCTTAGGTCTGATCCTTTGGTTGTGGCATCAGTTAGTTCTATCTATTGCATGCTGCTTCCATTGTTTGGTACGCATGTAGCTTAATCAGTTTGACACCTCATTTTTAGGTGTGCCTGGTGCTGCTCCTGGCACGCCCACCTGCACTCTTCATTGAAACAGGGTTGATCCCCAATTTGATGGTGATGGTAGAGTGGTGGATATGGCGGGCCATGAATTTGCATATTGTGGTTGAATACAATTCTGCTGCTGATGGCCCACAGCTAGATTTGTTTGAATCTATTTATCATGGTCGTAATACTACACGCTACAGAGAGTATTGCTCAATGTGAAGACCGGACTTCATCTCCACAAGGACTGTGCTGTAGTCATTCCTAACAACATTGTCAGTGAATCGGTGAGCAAAGGTAAAGTAGGATTTTCCCTATTATTGGTTCCCTCACCAGCTGCTGGAGACGCAATCTAACAGTTGCGTCCTTTAGGTTTCAGTCAGCCTTCAGTAAGTGTGATGGATATTGAAATCCCCTACCCAGATTATTCTAGGCCCTTGCCACCCTCCTTGCTTTTTCCAAGTAGTGTTAAACATGGAAGAATACTGAATCACCCGCTGAAGCTGGGTGAGTGGGAGATTGTAATTGGCAGGAGGTTTCCTTGCCCATGTTTGACTTAATGCTGATTTACAAGAAGTGTTTCAGGGATGAGGGACTTCAGTTACCTGGATAGATTGGGCTGTTTTCCTTATGGAGAAGGTTAAGAGGAGGTATGATAGAGGTGTTCAAGATCATAAGGGGTCTCGGGAGAAGATAGGGAGAAGTTGTTCGAGAACAAGAGGGCACTGATTTAAGGTGATTGGCAAAATACTTTTATGCAGCAAATCATTAGGATCTGGTTTGCAATGCCCGAGAGTGTGGTTTAGAAAGATTTAATTATGACTTTCAGAAAGTGAATTGGATAAATGTCTGAAGACAAATAAAATTGTAGAAAATAGGGAAAAGGGTCAGAGGAGTGGGTCTAGTTGAGCTGTATTTGCAGGGAGCCAGCACAGAGATAACAGGCTGAATGCCATCTTTTTCCTGTAACCATTCAATAAACTTTGAAATCTCAGATTGATAGTGCCTTCAGTTAATAAAAAGCTTAAGGGATATGAACATAGAACATTACAGCGCAGTACAGGCCCTTCGGCCCTCGATGTTGCACCGACCTGTGAAACCAATCTAAAGCCCATCTAACCTACACTATTCCAATATCATCCATATGTTTATCCAATGACCATTTAAATGCCCTTAATGTTGGTGAGTCCACTACTGTTGCAGGCAGGGCATTCCACGCCCTTACTACTCTCTGCGTAAAGAACCTACCTCTGACATCTGCCCTATATCTATCACCCCTCAATTTAAAGCTATGTCCCCTAGTGTTAGCCATCACCATCCAAGGAAAAAGGCTCTCACTGTCCATCCTGTCTAATCCTCTGATCATCTTGTATGCCTCTATTAAGTCACCTCTTAACCTTCTTCTCTCTAACGAACACAGCCTCAAGTCCCTCAGCTTTTCCTCATAAGACCTTCCCACCATACCAGGCAACATCCTGGTAAATCTCCTCTGCACCCTTTCCAATGCTTCCACATCCTTCCTATAATGCGGCGACCAGAACTGTACGCAATACTCCAAGTGCGGCCACACCAGAGTTTTGTACAGTTGCAACATGGCCTCATGGCTCCGAAACGCAATCCCTCTACCAATAAAAGCTAACACACCGTACGCCTTCTTAACAACCCTATCAACCTGGGTGCCAACTTTCAGGAATCTCTGCACATGGACACCGAGATCTCTCTGCTCATCCACACGATCAAGTATCATACCATTAGCCCAGTACTCTGTATTCCTGTTACTCCTTCCAAAGTGAATCACCTCACACTTTCCCGCATTAAACTCCATTTGCCACCTCTCAGACCAGCTCTGCAGCTTATCTATGTCCCTCTGTAACCTGCAACTTCCTTCTGCACTGTCCACAACTCCACCGACTTTAGTGTCATCTGCAAATGTACTAACCCATCCTTCTATGCCCTCATCCAGGTCATTTATAAAAATGACAAACAGCAGTGGCCCCAAAACAGATCCTTGTGGTACACCACTAGTAACTGAACTCCAGGATGAACATTTCCCATCAACCACCACCCTGTCTTCTTACAGCTAGCCAATTTCTGATCCAAACCGCTAAATCACCCTCAATCCCATGCCTCCGTATATTCTGCAATAGCTTACCGCGGGGAACCTTATCAAACGCTTTACTGAAATCCATATACACCACAAGAACTGCTTTACCCTCATCCACCTCTTTGGTCACCTTCTCAAAGAAGTCAATAAGGTTTGTGAGGCACGACCTACCCTTCACAAAAACGGGTCGACTATCCCTAATCAAATTATTCCTTTCTAGATGCTTATAAATCCTATCTCTTATAATCCTTTCCAAAACTTTGCCCACAACAGAAGTAAGGCTCACTGGTCTATAATTACCAGGGTTGTCTCTACTCCCCTTCTTGAACAAGGGGACAACATTTGCTATCCTCCAGTCTTCTGGCACTATTCCTGTAGTCAAGGCTGTAGTCCTGTATTCCTGGGGCAAAGGTCTACATGGAATTAGATTGCAGATTGGCTATGATCTCATTTAGAACAAAGGGCTAAATGACACACTCTTGTTCTATGCTCTCAAAGCTCTTCACAGATAAGGTACATTTTGAATTGTAATCACTATTATAGTTTAGGATACGCACCAGCCAATTTGCTCACAAGATCTCACAAACAATTAGATATGTAATCAGAGAACATTGAATGAAAATCTGTTCCCAATAACCAATTTCAAGAAAATAGAAATTGCGTTTCATTTCAACCTATGGAACAACTTTTAAAATTCTAAAAGGTAAGGATATTACTTTGTTCAGAATTTTATTCACAATCACCATGACAAGGGGCAAATCATTTTTCTCACTTTGTGGCAACGTTGTGCTCAAACAAATTTGGAATGAACAATAATAAACTTCTGAAAACTCACCAGCCTTTGTCCTACACTTATGATATCTCCAAAATACTTGATTGCAGGCCTGAACCTTTCCTGCATATCACAACAGAAAAACACAGTGCTGGAAGCCACCAGGTTTCCAAGTGAAGTTATCTGGTAAAACAAATTTTAAAAAGTATGTCAGAATTAGCTATTCCATTTTTTTGGTCTATTCAAGATAACATACACTTGATATGCAATAGGGCAGGTGATGGAAATGGTAGTTATAATAATCATAATCGATCAATAATGTATAGAATTTCTAACACTGTCAGCTCAGGGCATTGAAGACTAGGACAATGTGGTAGATTGCTCAGGCCCAAAGTTTTTTTAAAGGGTTCATTGTTAATAATCAGAAACTTGCAATTCACTGGATCAGCAGACAATACTTTTCTGGATCAGCACTCAACAGCTTTATGCTTCATGGATATGCAAATAAATTGTAATAACAATTGCTAATTACCAAAAACCTTCCTGGCTGCAGCATCAATACATCATTGATGAGTTTAATAAGAGCTTTCCCCGACACAATACTAGATTTGAAATCTTCTGTGTTCAATAAAAGCTAACAAACTTGTTTTGTGAGATTTAGCTCAATGCAGAGATAACATCTGAAATATTCCTTAGATTATTACTGAAGTAGCATAATAATCACGAGTATTGTATGTCCTTTGCATGAAAATTAAATACTCCCTTTTTATACTTACTGTGTTGATTTTATAAAATTACAAAAGATAGATTTCATATGAATACTATTTAGGGAATAAAAATGATTGGAATTTGAAAAAGAAATTGTATTTGGATCACATTTGGATGACACACAACACACATCTAATACCAAGAAATCAGATATTCTGATTCATTGTTTCTTCACTTAACAACTGTGCGAACATTAAGCAATCCATTTGGAAAGTTATAATTATTCACATCAACTATTGTGCAATGTGTCTGCAAAAGCTGGACATTGTCATTTCATTTTTTCTCCAGCTGTAGTTCCTAAGAATGAGAAGCCTCAATAATAATTTAAATCATATAATTTAAGGCAACATAAACATTTTAGACTGTTATCAATGTAGAAAGATAATTACATAATTTCCTTCAATCAAAATAAAAAAACATAGAAAATTACTGCCAATTTTCTGGGTGAGAAAAACCAGCATATTCTTAGAATCTGCTGATTGCTATGTACTATTTTTAAGTTTACAAGAGAACAATATTAGCTTACCAACATATTTAGTTATAAACAAAATCCTCATTATCTAGTGCCCATGTCCATAATCAATTGATCCGCTTGAAGTAAATTAATTATGTATGGGTTATCTTTCTTCTAGGAAGCAGGGTCTTTCTTCTAGGTAAACGCTGCAGTCTTTGAAGAGTCCAAAGTTAATTAATACAGTCATTATTTCAAGTTTCCATATCCTATTCTCTGATTATGATAATGAAATAGAAACCTGTTAAGGACAGCCAATCACCAGCTTCAAAGACAATTATGCATGATTGCAGATCTCATGCTGCAATCTTAAACGACAGGTCTTGACATCAGTGGGAGGATAGGATTTTCCATGAAAGCCAGGCCAAATTGTGCTGTGCAAAAAAAGACATAAGGGAACATCAAGAACAATGGACCTGCTGTTCAGCCACTGCATCATCATTACAGCACAAGAGGAGGACACTGGGGAGATACATCAAGTCATGGCAGTGGCATGGTGCTACTTGATATCATACAGAACAGTGCGGCACATTTGTATCTATACAATTTGCCTAGGCACAACTGGAGAATTTTAAAAGTTATATCCTTTCCCAGGATGTGAGCATTGCTAACAAGGTCAGCCTTTGTTGCCCATTTCTAATTGCCATTGAGAAGGTGGTGATGAGCCACTTTCTTGAACCACAGCAATCTATCTGGTGTAGATACACCCACAGTGCTGTTGTAGAGACGGTTCCAGGTTTTCAACCAAGCGGCAATAAAGGAACAGTGACATAGCTCCAAGTCAGGATGATGTGCGGCTTGGAGGGGAACTTGCAGGTAGTGGTGTTCCCATGCATCTGCTGCCCTTGTTCTTCTAGGAAGTAGAGGTCAAGGGTCTGGAATGTGTTGCCGATGGAGGCTTGGCCAGTTGCTATAGTGTATCTTGTAGATTGTACACACTGCTGCCATTGTGCATCAGTGGTGAAGGCAGCGAATGTTTCAGTTGGTGAAGGGATGTCAATCAAGCAGGCTGCTTTGCGCCGAATGGTGTTGAGCTTCGAGTGTGAGTCGCACTCATCCAAGCAACTGCACAGTATTCCATCACATTCCTGACTTGTGCCTTGTGAACAGGTTTTGGGGAGTCAGAAGATGAGTTACCTGCCACAGAGCTCCCAGCCTCTAACATGCTCTTGTAGCTGGGTTATTCATTTGGCTCATTAGGTTCGGTTTCTGGTCAACGGTAACCACCAGGATGTTGGTAATAAGGGATTGCGATGGTGGTGCTGGCATTGCCTTTGAATGTCAGGGGAAATGGTTACTCTCTTGTTGGAAACAGCCATTGTTTGGCACTTGTGTGGTGTGAATGTTACTTGCCACTTAGACCAGGTCTGAGTGTAGTACAGATCTTGCTGCTTTTGGGTCCATTACTTGTCTGCTGATTTCACTAGTAAGAAATCTCACAACACGGCGGCACGGTGGCACAGCGGTTAGCACTGCTGCCTCACAGCGCCAGGGACCTAGGTTCAATTTCAGCCTCGGGTCACTGTCTGTGGAGTTTGCACATTCTCCTTGTGTCTGCGTGGGTTTCCTCTGGGTGCTCCGGTTTCCTCCCAAAGTCCAAAGATGTGCAGGTTAGGTTGATTGGGCATGCTAAATTGATCCTAGTGTCAGGGGAATAGCAGGTTAAATATGTGGGGTTACGGGAATAGGGCCTGAGTGGGATTGTGGTCAGTGCAGACTCGATGCGCTGAACGGCCTCCTTCTGTACTGTAGGGATTCCATGATTCTATGAACACCAGGTTAAAGTCCAACAGGTTTATTTGGTATCACGAGCTTTGAGTGCTGCTCCTTCATTAGGTGAGTGATGAAGTGAGGCACTCACCTGATGAAGGAGCAGTATAACCCATTGGGACCTTAACATCGTGTTATTAGACTTCTTACTTTGCCCACCCCAGTCCAACACCAGCATCTCCACATCACGATTTCACAAGTCACAGACCAGCAATACTCCTTGCAGCTTCAAAATGTTGCTGTGGTGTTTCTTTGATCTATCCGGAAGTCAGTTTGCAACGGTTTTGAAGCCAGTAATTGGATCATTGTTGGATAATATTCAACACCTCTCGATGATCATTTGAGTAATGGGTCTTCCTACAGCCTTGCAGCTAAACAATTGCAAACTGTTAATAGAAAACACAGTTTTAGAAAAAAAACTTAAAATGTTAAATAAACATAATGTATTTCTTGCATGCACACATTGTTTTTTTAAAATTTATCTTACAAAATAAGGTATTTAGTATTGAAATATAAGAAAGATGCATATTTACCCATGAAATTTCATACAGCTGTTTGGCTAAACAGCTATATTTTTAAAATCACCGCTGTCCAGTGCCCTCCTTGTTCCTTCATCTATTTCTCTGTTCATGTATCACATACCATTTGAAAGCCTGCAGCAGGTTTCCTCTTTACTGTCTCCAATGCAGCTGTTACACTTTCCAGAACCTTCTATATCCTCAGTCCTGTCATCATTTAACATACTGACATAGAAGATAATTTACTGTGTTCTAATTGAAAGATATAAAAACTTATTTTCACCACAAAACAGCAAATGCAAAATTCTGCCACGTATACATCCAGATTACCGAAATCAATGTAATGCAAACGATTTAATTGCACATAAAAATTGCTTCATATTACATTACAGTACAATAAGATAAAAATATTGATTTTATATATATTCTGTAAAGTATTAACATGTTGATTTAAGCTTGGAATGGTAATGAATTCTAATCCAACTGCATCTTATAACATTGGCAGTATGAACCATTTCAATCTAGTCCATAATATTTGGCTAAATTATTGAAGTTTTCTGTTGACTAACGCAGGTTATCCTCATTTTGAATTCTACAACATGCTAACAGCACAATTGTAAAGGTCCTCTTACATTCTGCAATGCATCTTCCCATTAGCACAATCATTACCAATAAAAATCATAGAGTCATAGTGTGTAGAAGAGACCCTTCGGCCCATCGAATCTGCACCAACACATTAGAAACACCTGAACTCCCACCTCATCCCATCTGCCTTGGCCCAGAGCCTGAATGCTATGACGTGCCAAGTACTCATGCAGGTACTTTTTAAAGGATGCGAGGTAACCCACCTCTACCACCCTCCCAGGCAGCGCTCTCCAGACTGTCACCATCTTCTGGGTAAAAAAGTTTTTCCTCACATCGCCACTAAACCTCTTGCTCTTCACCTTGAACCCATGTCCCTTCGTGACTGACCCTTCAACTAAGGAGAACAGCTACTCCTTATCCACTCTGTCCATGTCCCTCTTAATCTTGTACACCACCCATAGAATAAATTAAATTATTTATTTTCTCTGATTTTCCATACAAGCCAAAATTGAAATGAAACACCTAATTACAATCAAGATGTATTACGAGGTTGTCACCTTGTAACAACTTTCAACACTGAAGTCCTGTCCCCATTTTGCAAGTCTTAGAGTGGGTACAAGGGCCAGACCAATAAAAAGGAACAAAAGCATTTGTAAACATATATATCAGTAAATTCAGTATAAAGCTGAAAATAGCTAATCAAGGCCGCTAATTTTATATCTAAGGTATATTAGAAAACAGAATAGTTATTTCATCTAAATGAATTTTAAATAGAAGCATCCAATTTAGGTAACACTCCTGGGCATCTGTAGTCCATCTGCTAACTTTGTGGCTGGAGTGGGAGATGGGACAGTGTATCTTTCACAGCATCATGGATAGCCAGTGAAACTGAGCTGGATTTGGGGGCAGGCAGCTGCAGTTCCTAATACTATAAACAGAAACCTCAGCAGGATGGATGCTGTCCGAAATAAAATGTATTATATTTTAATTGGTGTATTGTTGGCAATAGGGCTACAATATTAGCAAAACCACAACGAACCAAATTGACTAATGAAAACAACTTATTTAAGCGCATTCATAAAATATACATTTTTGACAAATTCTGATTTGTTTTCATAGTAATCAAAAATCTTAATTCCAGCAATTCTTTCATAGTCAATAAATTGAGACTTGCCTCCTTTTAAACAATTTGTTTGCGATGAATAACACCAAATTCTGACGTGTTATTTTGTGCAGAAGTAGCATCAAATCCAAGTTTGAAACCAGTCACATAAGGGCCAGTGTAAGAAGGAATATGGTAGAGTCTATTACTAATGCAATCGTGTTCAATTTGAACAATTAGAATCAGCGCTGCTGACAACTACTGACTTTAAAAAAAAAAGTAAAATCGAATGGACAGTCAGCACATCCATTTAGACTTTTAAAAATATACAAATGAACAGGTTACGTGACAGTGCTAAATTGCTATATATGTTAAGGCGCACTGACATAAGCTCCGTGTCTTATTATTAAATATGCGACCCAACGCCTGTCTCTCACAGGGACATCAATAGACAGTATGCGGCTTTGGGCAGTTTTTTTGCTGTATCTGAAATACTGATGGTTGCAACATGTAATAAACCTGTGAATGTGGTAATATTAATCCTCATTTACACAATGGATATCTGACTGGAACATTGCAAACACCTTTCACTGACACACACACAGGGACTGGTCCCGAGCCGGGACTCACCGGCACTTGCAGGGACACCAGCCGCAGTTTGCACCGCTCATTGACCACAAATCCCTTGGGCAGGTCGATGTATTCGCCCCACTCGGCTGAGTGCAGCTGGATCAGGAACTTGCGGTGGACGCCGATCAGGCCGCCGTAAAGAGCCAGGAATTTCTGGATCAGCACCTCATGGCCCGAGCCCAGCGGCACGGTGGAGGCTCTAGAAAAGGTGGAGAAACAGAACAGCACCGGCACTTGAGCCTCCGCCATGTTACTGGACCGTAAATAACCGCCCCTTCAACTTTAACCCCGGTCTGGGAGAGGAGCCCCACACTGAGAGCGAGCGCAGGGAGATGGGAGGAGCCTGGTGGGGGGGAGGAGCCATGGGAAGGGGAGGAGCCAAGGGAAGGGGAGGAGCCTGGAGGGGGCGGAGCCTATCGGGGGGCGGCGCCTGGTGGCGGGGGAGGAGGAACCAGGCGACGCCCGCCCGCGACCCCGCCCCTCACCGCCTTCCCCCAGCGCCCCGCCCCTTCACTCAGCGCCCCGCCCCTTCACTCAGCGCCCCGCCCCTTCACTCAGCGCCCCGCCCCAGCCCCTCCCACCACGTCCCCTGCGCCCTCCAGGAGCCTCGTCCCCGACACTCAGCGCCCCGCCCCTTCCCTCCACTCAACGACCCCGTCCCCACGCAAATCCCCGCCCCTTATTCGGCCATGCCCCTTGCTGGTCCCGCCCTCTGTTGGCCACGCCCCTCCTCGGTGAACTTGGGTTTTTTACATTACCTTTGCTACAGGTTGCGGCTGCTCCCGGTCTGGCCTGGAGTCTACAGGAATTGGCAATCACTGTCCAGGACACTGGTGTGGGCAAAACTGGAGATAAATCTTAGGGATAATAATATTTTAAACAATTCTCTATAGCAGCTATAGCAATATTGAAAATGGGGGGAAAAGTCATTTAGATTGGCAGTCAGGCTTCATCCAGTTGGGTATTGGATCATTTTGCTTCCAATTGGCGCAGGAAGGCAGTAGGTCACAAGGATGATGTGTTCACTGGACTCGTGGCTTAAGTGTGGGAGCAAGTCCTGTGAATAAACCTCCAGGAATACACAATCACAGTTGGCAACCCGAGTAGAATGATCAATATGCAGGTCCTTTAGCAATACACTGATTACTCTGAGCCCTTGGTTAGGACAGCTGGAATATCAAGTTTGCAATTGGAAGTAGACTGAATTTTTAAAATAAAGATATTGAAAATTATTTGGCAATCTGCAGGTGACTGAT
Source organism: Mustelus asterias (assembly GCF_964213995.1). Lineage (NCBI taxonomy): Eukaryota > Metazoa > Chordata > Chondrichthyes > Carcharhiniformes > Triakidae > Mustelus > Mustelus asterias. The sequence goes on along the minus strand of NC_135806.1, from coordinate 55,352,522 downwards.
CAAACCACGTAAACCATGAATACTAGTGATCCCAGCACCAATACCAACCCTTACAGTTCAGTACACTTAATGTATGCTGCTTGAACTTTTCAGCAAATTTGAATTGCATTTCTTCGTTTTATTTGCCCACATCTCATTGTATTAACCTTCGCACTTCACAGCAATGTTAAACAGACTCAGAGCTTGGCAATAATATCATTCCAGTAGGAAGAGGCAAACTCAGCTAATGTTCTGGGGATCTGGGTTCAAATTCTGCCACGGCAGATGGTGGAAATTGAATTCTGGCCAGCCTGTGATGCCCCATGTCCCATGAATGAATAAAAAAAAGGATAGTGATTGCAATGGTTCGTTATAGTCTCGATAGTCAATTCTCAAGTCTTGCATGTAGTGATGGAATATCTGATCCTTGAGGCAATATGGCTAATGTGCACAATTAAATGGTGGTGTCTCCAGTATCACAGATGCTCTTAGGAATTCAAAATTTGATATTTTTTTCATGTTTATTTATTATTGTCACAAGTAGGCTTACATTAACATTGTGATGAAATTACTGTGAAAATCTCCTAGTCGCCACACCCTGGTGCCTGTTCGGGTACATGAGGGAGAATTTAGCATGGCCAAAGCACCTAACCAGCACATCTTTTAGACTGCGAGCGGATTCCGGAGCACCCAGAGGAAATCCTCGCAGACACAGGGAGAACATGCAGATTCTGCACAGACAGTGACCCAAGCCGGGAACTGAACCCAGGCCCCTGGCGCTGTGAGGCAGCAGTGCTAACCACTATGCCACCATGCTGTAATAATCACTATAGGTCTTGTGGCTCAGTGAATAACACCACTGACTCTGAAACAGAAACTCTGGGTTCAAATTCCACTCCATGGCTTATTGGTCACGGAAGGAGCATTGACGATGTATTCATGCAGATTGATAATCACCCTGCTACTTCTTCCAATATGACCATGGCAGGTGGTTAGAACAGAATAGATTTCTGGTCTGCTATTTTTGACAATGTACCTTTCCAATGTGTCAGTATATGGCAGGATTCCCTAGTGTAAAAGGCATGAGAAAGGCTATACCCTACACTGGAAAATCACAGCCAAAAGTAGTCAGAATTTCAGACAACAGAATTTTACTTTATGATTAATATATCTTCCTTATTAAAATATTCTATTCCAGCTATTTTAACAAAACTTTATCATAATAAAGAAGGGATACCACTGATGCACACAGGGATTTCTGTCTTTTTAATGAAGTGAAGTGATGGAGTTTAAAAAAAAATCTGTAATCAACTGTGTTCTTCGGACCTCCATATGAGGTTCCCTGTGACCTGCAGCAAGCTCGTTATACAGGCCACCAACACACATGCACAGCTGCTTTACAATTATTCTCTTCAACTTACTTTGAATTCTCTCTAAAAAAATTTAGTCATATTTAATGCAAAAGTCACCTTCCACAGACTTGCATAGGATTCCTATGAGATTAAACATGACTTGGTACACAGACTATAGAGGGATAAGGAAGCAGAGCTAACATGGATAATTACAAATCAGGTAGCTTAACATCTGTCTGAGGAAAATCTGGGCAATATTTAATTAAAGGTGAAAGTACTAAATATCTAGTTGAAGAGAAAATAATTAGAAGCAGCCAACGCAGATTTCAAAAGGGAAGATCATGTTTGACAAACCTGATAGAGTGATTTGAGGAGATATACTATAGGTTAAATGGGAGAATGCATTGCATATGATTTTCGTGCATAGACTTCAGAAAACTGACAAGATACCATACAGGTAACAATTAGAGAAGATTAAAGGGGATGCAATTAGGACAGGATTTCCCAAACTGGGTTCCTGACCTCTCGTTGGATACATTCAGGGGTTCTGTGGTAGGTCAGGCTGGTGTATAAAATTTGGAAAATGCTGTGAAGCTGCTTGTTTAATCAGAGGCTGGTTTCTCCCTGCGTTGGTCGAGTGAGAAGACAGCCTCCGAATAGAGAAGCTGGAAACAGCAGGGAAGTAATTCCTCAAAGGTCGAGGCCAGGGCAAGAGCGAAGAGGGGAGTGGACAATGGAGTGGCAGTGGCTATGGGGTGGGAGAGGCAGTGACTATGGGGCAAGGGAGAGAGCGAGTTGAAAGAATGTGTGTGTGTGTGAGCGCGAGAGAAGTAAGTGTGAATGGGAGAGTGGGTTAGCGGGTGAGGGATTATAGGGGTGTGGGGACGAGGAATGTGTGTGTCTGTGTAAGAGAGAGCCAAGAGTCTGACTGTGCATGCGTGGGAAAGAAAGAGTCGTGTGTGTGAAACAGAGGGTGTGTATGTGTGAGAGAGGTGGGAATATGTGTGAGATGAGAGCGAGGTGAGAGCCTGAATGTGTGTGAGATAGAGAGAGGTAGGAATGTGTATGTGTGCGTGAGAGAGAGGTGGAATATGTGTGAGAGAGGTGAGCGTGATTTCTATCCAATCCAGCCAATTTTGCATCATCCTCCTTGAATTTGGAGAACTCCCGGGTCAACCATCCCTTCTCTAGTCTGGAATCTCTCCCTTTCATTGTGGGCAAGCTTGGCCTGCAGGAAGACAAATAGATGGGATGTGATGAGACAAGTTAGAGCAGAGGTTGGGAAGCATGCCTGGCTACTGTGTGTGCTGAGCCCTCCCCAGTAAGGGCTGAGGATGGAATGTGTGCTGGACAATAGATGAGGTGCTGGTGAATAGGCTTTCAATGCTGATATCTCCCCCACCAACATTGTGCGAGATCCCTGAGCCGTGTGACGCTTTGATTGCACAATGCCATAAGGAGTGTATGAGTTTGGAGTGAGCTGAAGGTTGACTTACCCTTGTGGTGCGGATGAGATCATTCATCCTCTTCCCACACTGAATGGCATTTCTCTGGCGGTTACCTATGGAGCTGACCTCCTTCGTGAGGTGAGGTTGGTGGAGTTCTTGGATCCATCCCTGTGAAAAAGAATCTCCTAGTGCTGACGGACATATCTAATTAAAGCTTCCAGTGATCCATGGCTACACGCTTCTTGTTCCTTAGGGCCATCGCTGCAACTTCTGACCACACAGCTGGGCTGCAGAGAGCAATGTATATGTTTGGGTGCCATTTAAATATGGTGCAAGGAACTTCAAGCCCATGAGGCGATGGCAGTGAATAAATCAGTGTCTGCTGCAACTCATGATTGAGTGAGAAGCTCTTCTATGCATAATTAAGGAGGTTTCAAACAGAGGATCGGGCATGAGAACCCAACCCTTTGTTCAGTGGAAATCTCGCCGCTAATCCTGCCCATCACTATACTTGGTCTCTGGAGTGGAAAATTTCAGCCTCGGTTAACATTTAAAAATATGTAAGATAAAAAGTTGAAAGAAAGGGGAAAGGGTTATGGGAACAGAGCAGGTATATGGGCTCAAATGGACTGATTGAACGGAACGGTCTGTTGCTGTGTTGTAATCTCCATGTAATTAAAACTGGTAAACATGTAGATTTCAAAGACACAAGATTGGGAGGACAAACCAAAATTGTAAGAATTTTGTCCGTAGGATTTTGCCATCACAGCGGCTGTCACTGCTGTTTTCTATTAATTAGCACAATCATGCATGTATCAAGAACCAAAAGCTAAAAATACATTTAATCAATTAATAACCTGCTAAACAATATTAATCATTTATCTAACATTGATAGATAACATTGTCTTAAAACACTTGTAAGCAATCAACAAAGGTTAGTCATTCCTCTTGTATTTTTCTTCTGAAACATGTATCTATATCACAAAGCTGTGTTCTTTATCTTCTCCGAATATAGAACGGGTAAGTAGAAATTGGTTAGCAACAGACCGAACCACATATCCGAAGATTAAACTCATGGATTTCCCGAAATTGATCCTCAAAAATTGTAACATTTCCAGAGGTAGCTAGATAGTCTCTGTGGGACTAAATTGGTCTGACTGTTTTACTAATCAGGTGGGTGGGGGTAACCTAGCATGGGCTAGAAGTCTGTGCCCAATCTCAAAGGTCAGGGAAGGGTTGCACGGAGTTGGGGGGGGGGGGGAGGGGGACGATTGGGGTATCAGTGGTCAACTTGGGGGTGGTGGTGGTAAGAGGGGTTGATCTTGAGGTCCTAAAGGGTCAGAAGGAGGCTTCTTGCCTGAATTTAAACTTTGTTCAATTTTGGGTTTCTTCCCCCCACCTTCAATTTATCATCTGTGTCCCCAGCTTAAAACCTGAGGCTGGATGAGAATAGGTCCATTAAGCTTCCAATTAAGGTGTTTAATTGGGACAAGGGTGGGCTTCCTGTCCATACCAGCGTTACACCATTTCCAACTCTTCTCCAACCCAACCAGTATCCATCAATCCTAATTCTTTGTTTGCTGGATGTCAGTCAACTTTCTACCAATACTGCTTCATTTTGTCTTATACAATATGTCTAAATTTGTTTCCTGTGAGGAACCCTAGAAACTGCTTTGTGAAAATCCATTTGCTTTGCATCTACTGCATAAATAAGTCTTCAGGTGATACCAAAATAGGTTATTGATGGTGAGGAAGAAAGCTGTGGACTGCAGGAAGCTATCAATAAACTGGTCGGATGTGCAGAAAAGTGACTAATGGAGTTCAAAGGGAAAGTAGATAACGTGGTTCAGAAAGCATTTGGGATTTCCGTTATTAGCTGAGGCACTGAATATAAGAGCAGGAAAGTTATGCTCGAATTGTATAAAATATTTAGTTATGCCATAGCTGGAGTACTGCATGCAGGTCTGGTCATCACGTTACAGGAAGGATGTGATCACATTAGAAAGCATATGGAGGATTAATGAGAATGTTGCCAGCAGTGGAGAATTTTAGTTAGGAGGAAAGATTGGAGAGGAAGCTGAAAGGAGATTCAATAGAGGTGTATAAGATTCTGAGGGGCCTATTGAAGTTTAAATTTAAAGTTTATTTATTAGTGTCACAAGTAGGCTTACATTAATGCAATGAAGTTACTGTTAAAATCCCCGACTCGCCACACACCGGCGCTTGTTTGGGTATACTGAGGGAGAATTTAGCATGGCCAATGCACCTAACCAGCACGTTCTTTGGACTTTGGGAGAAAACTGGAGCATGCGGAGGGAATCCATGCAGACACGGGGAGAACATGCAGACTCTGCATCAACAGTGCCCCAAGCTGGGAATCAAACCCGGGTCCCTGGCACTGTGAAGCAGCAGTGCGAACTACTGTGCCATCGTGCCACCCTATACAAAATAGATAGGCAAGACCTGTTTTCCTTAGCAGAGAAGTCAACAGCTGGGGATGTAAAATTTAAAGCAAAGAAAGATTAGAGGGAGTGGCCATAAATAGAGGCAGATACTGGCATCGCATTTTTAAAAATATTTATATATGTACTTGAAAAAAAATACTGTAATGTACTGGGCTATAGACCAAGAGCTGGAAAGTGGAATTAAGCTGGATGTTGTCGATTGTTGGAAAAACCCATCTGGTTCGCTAATGTCCTTTAGGGAAGGAAATCTGCCATCCTTACCTGGTCTGGCCTATATGCGACTCCAGAACCACAGCAATGTGGTTCACTCTCAATTGCCCTCCAAGTGCAACTAGAGTTGGGCAATAAATGCTGGCCAGCCAGTGAAGGCCACATGCCATGAATGAATAGAAAAAAAATGTCCAATTATGGCTGACACAGACATGATAGACCAAATATCCACCTTCTGAGCTGTAAATTTTCTATTCTTCTTTACCGTCCATTTCAACAACAGCTTCACCAAATGACTTTATTAACTTTGCAAAGTGTAACAAATCTGTGCTGATTATCCCATCCATGTCTATATGCTCACTTATATGATCCTGGTGCTCATTTATTCTGGACACAGATGTACCTTCAGTTACATTATCACTAGTCTGTTTTATCTAGGAGATTTTATTTATGCTAGATGTGGTAAGGCTGAAGAACCCTTGTCATCCTCCTCCTCCAAAACAGTTGTATATTTAAATATTTTTCTGTTGATGTTCTTGATTGTACTTCTTTGCCCAGAGTAAAAATATTTTTCAGCTTTCTCCTTCCCCATTATATTCATACTGTTGGTTACTTCTACCATATAATTCATAGGAGGGACGTGAGTGCTACCCAAAATAAATATGGGCCAAATACTTGTTGATGGAACACAGATATCGAAGTGTAAATTATAAAACCCAAGAACTGACAGCTGTGAACAACCAGAATCAGTCCAACTGGAGGAAGATTACTGGTCAAAATGGCATTTGTTAAAAGTTGTGAATGGTGCCCAGGCTTTGCAGACGAACTGCAAATACAGCTGGAGAATTTTAATTAAACTTTGAAGAAATCTCCTTTATATCCATACTGGCACAGCAGAAGAGGTTACTAAAAAGCAGAAGTGGTGATTATGAACATTTGTGATGCTGGTCTTGGGAGAGGAAATCAGAATCTACCAGCAATAGCGAGAATAAGAGTGAATACAGCATGGGTGGAAAACAGCTCAACAAACTCTTAAAGAGACTGTGTTCTTAGGTAATTGCTCTTCTTTGGAATGCAATATCTTATTATATGTGCTGCTTGATTGAATCAGGGGGATGGTTTATTTACAGAAAATTAAACGATGTTTAACAACCTGCCCTAGACTACAGAATTATTATAATGAGGCCTATTAAGATTGTGACAAAATATAGATTTAGCATCGTAATTATAATTTGTGTGCTGGTTTACAATTTTACACCATATTGATGGTTGCATTAATTAGTTTTTAGAAATGTTTTATAAGGTGGGAGTAGATGTGGGAATAGGTTAGTGTCAAACAATTATTTTAAATCAGAATTGTATTTTATCTTTGTTCATTATTCAGGTTTCAACTAAGAGTCTTACTTTTCATTTCCTTAGACTTAGACATAAGGTTTCTTATGTTTAATTCATTACCACTGAATTATAGCAAGTAGGAGATTATGATACAAAAGTCTTAACAGGAGGGACAAGCTTACAATAAAGCTTTTTAAGCAGTTTAGTTGCAAGAACCCGGAGATTAAATGACAGGCTTTAATATCACTCCACAATATTGTTTTTCATTTTATACTTTTACTTTTTAAAAAAAAATTAAGAGCAGCATTTTTTGCCCATATTTGCCAATCATGAATGTAAATGCAGATACCAAATATCATTATACTTCATGTTCTTAATTCATGTTGATGTTGACATGGAATATTAACTGTTTGTAACATTACTTAATGGAGGCAGTAGCATAGTGATATTGTTTTAAGTTTAATTATTAGTGTCACAAGTAGGCTTACTGCAATGAAGTTACTGTGAAAATCCTCTAGTCGCCACACCCTGGTGCCTGTTCGGGTACACTGAGGGAGAATTTAGCATGGCCAACGCACCAGACCAGCACGTCTTTTGGACTGTGGGAGGAAACTGGAGCATCTGGAGGAAACCCACACAGCCATGGGGAGAATGTACAAACTCCACACAGACAGTGACCCAAGCCAGGAATAGAAATCAGGTCCCTGGCACTGTGAGGCAGCAGTGGTAACCATTGTGCCACCGTGCCACCCTCGCAGGAGTAATCCAGAAACCTGGAGTAATGTTCTGGGGACTTGGGTAGGAATCCCACCATGGCAGATGGTGAAATTTGAATTCAATACAAATCTAGAATTAAAAGTCTAATGATGACCATGAAACCATTGTCGATTGTCATAAAAACCCATCTGGTTCACTAATGCCCTTTAGGGAAGGAAATCTGTCATCCTTACTGGTCTGACCTACATGTGACTCCAGAGCCACAGCAATGTGGTTGATTCTTAAATGCCCTCAGGGATAGGCAATAAATGCTGGCCCGGCCAGTAATGTCCATATGCAATGAATGAATAAAAAAATAGCAACTGTTACGCCTAGTATATAATCCAGTATTTATTTGCAGAGCACAAACACAAGGCATTTCTAAGGCTGGGATTTTCTGTGTCTGATCGGGATGGGCGTGTTTGTTTGTGAGACTGTGAGAAGTCAGAGGTGCGTTTCCCAGCAATATAAAACTAGGAAGCAACTGACCCCTCCCTCATCAATGGTGGGCCATGTTTCCTACTGCTGAACATATTAGCATACATTTGCATCTCATTATTGTGGCCACATGCCAGAATCTCCCTGAACATTAAATTCAAGGCCAAGTTGGCGTGAATCGAGAACGGTGCGATTTACAACTGACAACAATTTACAACAGTCTGAAGAAGAGTCATATGGACTCAAAACATTAACTGAATTTTATCTCTCCGCAGAAGCTGCCTGACCTGCTGAATTTTTCCAACATGTTCTGTTTTTTCTGGTGAAATACTGGTGTGTAGGTGAGATTTATGGCCTTGCCTGATGTGATGGAACCTAGACATTACCTGGAGACACCGAAACAAAAATGGCCAAAAGCCTGCATGATATCTTCCTGTTTAAGAGCATAGAGGGTCAATTTAATCCCGATTAAAGGGCACTTTTAATACCTTGTTCGTTGCCTTGCAGAGCAGTTTTATACGAATGGGGCAGAAATTATAATTATTCTATTACACGAGACAGATAGTGTAGAGCAGCAATTTTGTTATCCAATTGAATATTTTACTGGGACAGGGTTGAAATGAAAGATAATAATTTTAGTCTAAACTGCTTAGCAGGAAACCAACAGGGTTGGATCAATCATCCATTTTATATTCCCATTTTACATTCCATTGATTTTATTGGAAAATAAAATTGAACAGAAAATAAAATAGGTCACCAATCGGATCCCATCAATTTTTCACATAAATTAGAATAAAATTACTTCCTACCTCTGGAATTTTTAAAAACCATTTTAATGGTTGAGATGAACATTTAATCATAACCCTGTCTAGGAGAAGTGTGACATTTACACACATGATCGTCTTAACATGTGTACGTTAATCAAATAAGATTAATCTGGTTAAGTTATATTTATGGCCATGACTTCAAAACTTTGGACTGTTTTTATTAGGATAGGAGAGGTAATAGTGAGATATGTTTGGAGATATTTTAATGTTATGAAAGGAGAGGATAGATAGAAACAGACCATGTGCTGTGGTTAAGCAGCAGAGTAAAAGAGATCAGTTATAAAATAAATATAAGAGATTAGAATTGAGGAAAAAAAAGTGCTTTTGTACAGCACTTTTCATGACCACCAGACACCTCAAAGCGCTTTACAGTCAACAAAGTAACGGTTGTAATGTTCAAAATACAGCAGCCAATATGCAAAACCGCAAACTCCCATAAACAGCAATGTGATAATGACCTAATTTGTTTTGTGATAATTCCCCTGTTCTTTTCAAAATGGTACCATGGGACTTTTTATATCTACCCAAGTAGTCAGATGGGACCTTGGTTTAATATCTCATTCAACAGTGCAGCACTCCCTCAGTACAACACTGGAGTGATTTTCTACTTAAGCCCTGGAGTGGGACTGAGATCCAGAATGTTGTAATTCCGAGGCAAGAGTGCTAGCAACTGAGCCAAGGCTGACATTTTGAGCAATAGAAACTATTTTAATATCATGTTGTGAGGCTGTGAAAACAATTACCGGACTTACTGTTTGAAGCAGGGACCATGTCAATATCTCAGAATAAGTTAGGCAGGCTCCAAGGACTGAATAGTCTACTCCTATACCAATGGCAAATAAGCAGGGCAAGTATATGAGATTAGGATTACCATTCATGTGGAGGATGAACACTAACAAGGATTAGGTAAGCACAATGTCATGTTTCCATGTTGTAATTCTATTTAATTCCCTTGAAAACAATTGCTTAGCCTCATCCCCTGAGATAAAAGAGTTCTTTTCAGAATGCAGAAGTAACATTCCATTATAAGTATGCAGTGCTTGGCCAAGCTAAACATTATATGGAAATATATCATCCAGGAACATTATGATGTGAAGTTGGAAGCAGCTCTGCTTTTGAGATGAACTTGATAGCGTACCAAAAATTTACTGCTTTCAGTAAATAAATGCACCCCACACAATTTTTAATGCACAATGTAGTTGATGAAATGCTTATTTCAAATTCTTTAGATTCACATTTCCTCAGTTTCAAAATCTCCTCAAATTTCTTATTCAGCCATTAATCTTCTTTATTTGAAATTGTCATATTATGCTTATAACTATTTAGAGGAATAATAGCAAGGGAGCGGATATCAATTACAGCCAAATGTGTTATCATATATACAAATTCTCTCAATAAATAATTGGTTTCTGTAGCACATATGAGTTTTCAATCATTCACAATGACAAACGGATGTCCACTGCACTTCCAGTGAAGAAATGTATTGGGACAGGAGCCACTCCAAGAAATTTTCTGGCCTTCAAGATTGTATATAGGATTTGCAGCAGAGCTCCTATTTGCCACAGTAAGATCAACAGCTATTTAATGTAGCTGGCAGAACAAATGTATTGACTGAGTGGGTTGTTTTCACAATGCTGGGTATTGAGAAATTTTAGGCAGTTGCCAGTTGTTAATAATAGAGTAAAACAGATAGAGTTGGAAATGAGTCTGTTTTCAATGCAAATAAAAATTGGGAGATATGAAACTGGTTAGCCACACGCTATATCTATTTTAAACTACCACGCAAAGCCAAAAAATACCCTGTTAAGGAGAAAAGGATTACAAAATAAAGTGTGGTATTACTTGGAAACGAAGGGAAGTATCTTGTACTTGGAAGTGATGGAATGGCAAAGATAACCACAAGTAACTTGTCTCAGCTTTTGCAGAGGGAGAAGAAAATGAAATTGTAAGGGTCCCGGAGATAGATGCGGAGGTTTCACTACTAAAAACATTCAGAAAGAATTACAAAAATGTAACAAGAACTCTGGCAGCAGGTGGCGATGGTGGGAGTACTGCACCAAGCATTGGAATTTGTCGGCCCACATGTGCTTCTCTTTGCAGAGGGACAATAGCAAGCTGAAGGCAGAGCCAGATTCCATGAGGCAAAGGAGAAAGCAGCAAGGACAGGGCTAGGAGTTGTGAGTGGCAGTGTGGCACCTCAAAGCCCCTGCGAGTGGCTAAGGATGATGTGGAGATGCCGGCGTTGGACTGGGGTAAACACAGTAAGAAGTTTAACAACACCAGGTTAAAGTCCAACAGGTTTATTTGGTAGCAAAAGCCACACAAGCTTTCGGAGCCCCAAGCCCCTTCTTCAGGTGAGTGGGAATTCTGTTCACAAACAGGGCATATAAAGACACAGACTCAATTTACATGAATAATGGTTGGAATGCGAATACTTACAGCTAATCAAGTCTTTAAGATATAAACAATGTGAGTGGAGAGAGCATCAAGACAGGCTAAAGAGACATGTATTGTCTCCAGACAGTGAGACTCTGCAGGTCCAGGCAAGCTGTGGGGATTACAAATAGTGTGACATGAACCCACGTTCATGGGTTCAAGGAACCAGAAAGGGGAGTTGAAGACCTAGTCAGTCCAACTAACAACACCCATGAGTCTGAAGAAGCCTCATGGAGAGAGAAGGGAGCAGGACTGCAGCCAAGAGCTGGGCAGCAGAACAAAACTGGTGAACCCCTGCGTTGAGGAGCTGAGGCCATGAATGGGGCAGAGATCTGGAACATGGTGGTGAATATTGTTTCTAAATAGTTTCCTTCTTGGAGTTCCGTTTTCCATTGAGTATTTATACAGTTTTGATGCCAATGGGATAAAGGAATGTTTTCTTAATCTTGGTGTAGTCGATGAACTTCAATTGCATGTTACAAAAAGTTAATGAGACCAAATATCAAACAGTTGCCAAGCCCAGATGATGTACATCTCAGAATGTTGACAGAGGTTGTGAAAGACACAGAAGAGTAATTAACCATGGTTTTAAGGCTCACATTAACTATACATTGTTTTTACTTTGAGCCAATTTCCTGAATGAGAACTGCTGTCACAAAACCTTATTCCTTGAAAACACACAGGAGGAAGTCATTCATGTATGTGTTCCCCACAACCCAGAGAAATAGGGCAGTAAAAGAAAGTATACCTTAAATGGTAAGAATGTTAACAGATGGGGTAAATGAAGAGGTGGTAGCAGATGAAAAGTCTATTAAAAAGATAAATAGTTTTATACACAGGAACAATGAAATTAAAAGCAAGTGACGTTGAATTTGCACAAGGCATCGAGAAATACTGGTTGCAGTTCTTGCCATGCTATTAGAACATAAATATTAGAAGTACAGAAAACGTACACTGAAGATGAATGAGGAAGATACCAAAAGTTTATAGTTATGCAGACAGACTATTTATCTCATTGGAATGTAACAGGGTTTCAACACTTGGTTTCAGCATCTCCATCTCCCTATTCTGCACAATAGGTACCCAGCTCAACTCAAAACAATTATTGTACAAGTAGCATCACCTTCCTCCATTTCAACAGACTCATACCACTATGTCTGTTACTTCCCCTCTCCCATGTGTTAGGATGTCCAAAGAGACTGATAACTTTTAGCAAAGATATTTGAATTCCAGTGACTGACTTAAAAGATCACAAAATATTTCAAGTTGAGAGACTTTTACTGTAATAACTAAAAGTATTTCACTCTGGACCAACGCTCTGTTTCTTTACTACAACCATTACCACTCTGCCATTAATTCCATGGCATCATTATTTAATCCCTCCTGTCCTCTAACTCATACTAGACCTTTCCTTTCATTCTACTTCCCATTCACCCCTTTCAACAACATAAACCTCTTCACATTTATCTCCTTTCAGTTCTGAAGTCATATTCAACTTAAAACTTTCTCTCTCTACAGGTGCTGCCAGATGTGCTGAGATTTTCCAACGCTTCCTGTTTTTATTTCAAACTTCCAACATTCACAGTAATCTGCTTTTAATAAATTTAAGCAAGATTGTCTAAGTACTATTCAGTTGGCATATTCTAACCTACAGAAAAGATCCTCCATTTAACTTTTAAAAATCTCGAAATATTCCTGTCCACGGTTGTACTTTATGCTAGTTCATTCTCCAGAAACCGGTCCAAAGCTCTTCTCAGCTCCCACTGGCTTACCTCCTTTGCTCTTTTCTAGCCAGATAACTTCTAATCCCTGAATTGACTTTCATTCATTCCATCTTGGAATTAAATAGACAATTGAAAGTATTCCCCTTCATAAAACCTGTAATTCCTAACACCTCCCTGGGATTTGGAGACTAACAGTCTAACCATCGTCAGTGTAACTGCCCTGGTCATTGTTTACAGTTGCGAATACCTTGTATCTTCTTAGTAAAAAAATCCTGGGCCCTCTTTTCATTATTAACATCCCAGGTTTGTTGTTAGACAAGAATTCAGAGCAGTTCACATAACCCCCTTCATTCCTTAATCTTACCCTAAATTAAGAGGCAGTCCCAAAACATAGCAATCTTACTACCTTCATATTTGTAACACATAGCAATTGGTTGTATATTCGTTGAAAGTCAGCCCTCATTCACTGATCTCTTTGCATATTGACCGCATCTTATAATGTTTTGCAGAATCTCAGGATTCTGTTTTGGGTCAGGAAGCCAAACAGGCCCTCCTTCTAGTTGTTCATTCCAGAAGGCAACCTTTTTTAAAAATACATCCATGGGATGTAAACATCACTGGCTGGGCTAGCATTTGTTACCCATCCATAATTGCTGTTGAATGGCTTGTTTGGCCATTTCGAAGGGCATTTAAGCGCCAACCACATTGCTGTGGATTTGGAGTCACATGTTAGGCCAATCCATGTGAGGATGATAGATTCCCTAACCCAATAAGATTTTACAACAATGGTTTCATGGTCATCATTAGACTTTTAATTCCAGATTTAAAAAAAATTGAATTCAAATTTCACGATCTGCCATCATGGTATTCGAACCTGGATCCCCAGAGCTTTACCCTGGGTATCTGGATAACTAGTCCAGTGATAATATCAATACGCCACAATCTCCCCCACCTCAGCCTAGCCCTGGGCTTGTCCAACAAATTAGGGAGAGTGGGTTTAATGACGTGAGCATTTTATTGGGGAACAGCTTATACAGTTCCATCATCCACCTCCACCGAGGCTCTACGACATCCCTTACAGGGATTATAGTATGTTACAGAGAAGTTCATCTTCCCATACTGCAGCATCCACAGAAATGGAGAATAGCCACTCTCAAGGTCTCCTGCTATTACCTAGAGGCCTTAGAAAAGTGAGCTCTCCCAAAGATCAGAGGAAAGGAACAACCTCTCCAACCAAGTAAGTATAAATGAAAGTGGCTGAGAAAATGAGAACAGCGTGTCCTCTCCAACCTGGAGACTGTGTACCATGGGAATCCAAGACCTCACAAGGACATGACAAGTGAGTGGCATAGCATCTTTAGCTGCCAAGTTCCACATTCTGACTTTCAAAGCATTTTCCTACACAGCACTCCACCAGATAGCTCAACTCGCTCCTCCCCTTCCATACATCTCACATCTCCATCTGAACAGTCAACACACGCACTCACCCTCACCCTGTTTCCCTCATGCCTCAGACTTGCCCTCCACAATGGGCACCTTCATTGCACTGTAGCCATTACAACCATTCACACCTCCCTGCTTTCGCTCCTTATAGAAGAGAGAAGGGCCTCCAATGACAGGCACCTTGTCGGTCACTGCCAATGAATGCCTGCCTAACCTGCTGGGAAGGCTTTCTAACACCATGAACATGCAGGTGTTAGTTGTAACCTACTGTGACAGACCCTATCCTCCTGAGGCATTGGTTTTCACGATGTGGGTCTTCTGCCTTCGACCCTCTGCTGGGGGGTCTCACCTTCTTCCAGCATCTTGTTGACCATCAGCTTTCCCATTTGGAAAGGCCTGTTGCTGCTTCTGGTGTTGTTCCTGCTGCTATTGGAGCATTTAGCTGTGGTAAATTGTTGTCCCAGAGCCTCAGTGGAGGTGGATGATGTAACTGTATAAGCTGTTCCCATGTCACCATTAAGGCTGGTAGATAATAGGTGAAGTGTCGTTCAGGTGAAGTGTCTTCCAATGAACTGGCAATGCCCTGATATGCATTGATGGGACTCTCTGACTGAAGAAGTACTTTTCAAAGCAGCCACTCATCTGGCCATACCTGCATATCCCCAGTGTAACTGATCAAAGCCTTCATACCTTGTCAGTTGCACTGAGGAAGTCCATCTCCCTGTGCCTTTTCAAACCTGCCAAATTGAGCAGATGGTGTAGGATCAGTCCCTTCTTGAAAAAGAAAAGATCTATGCGAAGAAAGCTCTTTTAATTTTCTGCTTAACCACTTTAATTCCCTTCCTATTAATCTCCTCATCACATATGAACGCAAAGCCAGCTTGTGAGGCAGTACTCAGCTTTTGCACAGAGGTTGTTCACTGAACACCTGCACTGCCACTCTGGCATCCATGTGAAGCATGCTGCATACAGACGCAACCTTCCAGTCCCTTCCATCTTCTTAATTCCAAGGGTACGATTTTCACCCATTCTGATCTTCTACTTTCCCAGTATGATAGACTGGCCCTCAAGACAGCAGCACATGTCAGGCCTTCAGTGACTTTTCCATTAGAGATCCTCACCAGTTGAAGGCGTAGACAAGTTATCCGGGGGGGCATCTTCCTTAGATTCGGCCAGCATTAACAGCATGTCAGGAGGCAAGAGACCACCTCACTCCCATAACCAGCATGAGAAGCCAATCACACTGAACAATCTGTCTTTCAGGTGGAGCCACGAGCATAGATGCCCATAGGGAATGCTCCCGAATAATCAAATGTCGAGAAAAAATTACTTTGAACCCTGCCAGAGACTAGGCAGCTCTAGCCTAGTGAGCATTAGAAAATGAATGTGGTCAGTAAACAGGACCAAAATGATTAATTATAGGATTGAAATAGATACTGCGCTGAACATTATGCCTATGCAATTAAAAAAGATTATTGTGGGTCTTACTGTAGGAAATTAAAAAATCAAATGTGCCTGGTAAAAAGGGCAGCATTCCAATTCTGAACATAATAAATGGAATACAAAGGATAATTAAACAGAGTGGGAGCATTTTTATCATGCTACCTTGTTCAATTAAAAAGTCAATTAAAGGGAAAATACAGGTTTTCTTAACAGCTTAGAAAGTATAGCTACTTTTAACATGTGTTTTTATATATACATATATCAATCATGTTTTTGTTACAGAGATACAAATTAAAATTATTTACAAGGCAAATTAAAAAATATTTCCTGCAAAAAATAGACCTTCAAATAGAATGTACTAATAAAACATAATTGCTATTAAAATTAATGCTCTAAAATTATGTGCTGAAAAAGTGATCATGTTGGATTCCCATAGACATATAGTAAACTGTTCAAATCACAAACAATGGCTCATAATTTTATCTTGAATGACAAAATTTGGTTGTAAATTTGTTCTGTCATTGAAATGCAAGATTTCACAGAAGGATCCAGGAAATACAATGGCTCCGTTATTATTGTGGGATTAAATGCTTCTTGCACCAAATTTATTTTTTTCCTCTTGAAGGTTCCAGTCATCTCCATGGATTCCTAAGTTGTGATGAAACAAATACAATTAGTTTTAAGTTAAGCATTTCTGGAGGGAAGTCTCAGAAATTATTTTCTACTAATATATGTTTTTTGCTCTGGTAATGCATTAGTCTCATTGTCTTCTTGATCAAAGCCATCAACATTCTGACCTATACTTTCATACATACTTAGGACATGCGCCAAAAATAGGATCTAGTCCATTTTAAATCTGAATTTAAGAATGTAAATGAAAATGCCACTTACTTATGACAGAATATATTTAACAACTACATCTAAACTTCCTTATTCCTGATGGAATAACAAATATTGGCAAAGGATTACCATGTGGAAGGGTGGTAGAGATAAATCAGTGCGAGGAAGTGATTGGGTGTGTAGTTGATGTAATTTATATGGATTTCAGCAAAGCCTTTGACAAGGTCCCACGTGGAGACTTGTAAAGAAGGTAAAAAAAAGCACATGGTATCCAGGGTAATTTGGCAAGTTAGATCCAAAACTGGCTTAGTGGTGGGAGACAGAGGGTGATAGTAGAAGGCTGTTTGTGTGACTGGAGGCCAGTGTCCAGTGGCGTACCACAGGGACTGGTGCTAGGTCACTTATTGGCTGTGATAGATATAAATGATATAGGATCAAGCTACTGAGTTGGATGATCAGCCATGATCATAATGAGTGGTGGAGCAAGCTCAAAGGGCCAAATGGCCTACTCCTGTTTCTATTTTCCATGTTTCTATGTCCAGTGTCAGGCTATATAATTGACTCTTAATGTCACGTGCAGTGCACTAGCAGCAAAAACAATTATCCCTGCTTCCTTCCTTAAACAAGAAAACAACATTGGCTATTCTCCAGTCCACTGGAACCGCACCTGTGGTTAACGAGGATGTGAAGATATCTGTTACGGCCCCAGATGTTTCTCCTCTTGCCTCCCACAGTAACCTGGGATAGATCCCATCTGGCCCTGGGGACTTGTCTGCCTTAATGCAATTTAGTAAACCCAACACTTCCTCCTTCGATATATTAACATTCTCTAGAGTGTTCACACGTATCCCTGAACTCAACATCCATTATGTCTTTCTCTTTAGTGAACACCGATTTAAAGTACTCATAAAGGATCTCACCACTTCCTGTGGCTCCACACATAACTTCGCTCCATTGTCCTTGAGTGGGCCTACTCTTTCTCTTGCTACCCTCTTGCTCCTAATATATGCATAAAAAGTTTTGGGATTTGACCCTGTTTGCTAAAGACATTTCATGGCCCCTTTTAGCCCTCCAAATTTCACATTTATGTTCCTTCCTACTTTCACAATACTCCTCAAAGGCTCCCTCAGTTTTTAGATGCCTAGACCTATCGTATGCTTCCTTTCTCTATTTGACTAAGCTTACAATTTCCCTTGTCATCCATGGTTCCCGAATCTTGCCATTTCTATCGTGACATGCCTGACCCGTAGTTCAAACAACTGGCCTTTAAAAGCCTCCGACATGCCGGATGTGGATTTTCCCTCAATTAGCCACTCCCAATCCACATTCCCCAGTTCCTGTCTAATTTGAATGTAGGTGGCCCTCACCCAATTAAACATCCTCACCAGAGGGCCACTCTTGTCCTTATCCATGTTAATCTTAAAATCTGTGTGTAATTGTTAAACTGAGGAGGGAGTAAAGGAATATTGTATCATAATGTGATTATTTCATATTTTAAAAATGTTTTTTCCTCATTGTTAAAACTAGCTAGTGGTCCTGTAATTCTGTTCTTCTATGTTTTACAAAAAAAAGGTAAAAGTTATTCTTTTGAGATTCCATTCTGGAATCTCCCCGTCCAGTTATAACGACTGGGATTGTAACAACTAGAACCCCCAAATCCCTCTGCACCTTGGAATTCTGCAGCCATTCTCCATTTATGTAATACCTTGTTTTTTTATTCTTCCTGTCAA
This sequence comes from Mustelus asterias, assembly GCF_964213995.1. Lineage (NCBI taxonomy): Eukaryota > Metazoa > Chordata > Chondrichthyes > Carcharhiniformes > Triakidae > Mustelus > Mustelus asterias. Next base: position 55,334,096 of record NC_135806.1, on the reverse strand, counting down.
AGTGAACAACATTTCCACATTATATATCATCTGCCAAATTTTGCCCTCGCACTCAACCTATCTATCTGCGTCTGAAACCTCCTTATGTCCTCTTCCATATTCTTCCGACCATCTTTGTGTCATCTGCAAATTCAGCTGCCATGCCTTTGCTCCCCTTGTCTAGGACATTGATATAGATTGTATAAAGTTGAGCTAATGAATTAATAGAGCAACAATCATGATCAGATACAGCTATTTCAATATATTTGACTATGACTTGACTATGTGTAATAATGGAAAATATATTATTGCGAAACACTCCCATCAGTGGTGGTCTTGCTTGGCTCCTAAATATTTTTCTGCACTTGATCGGAGTGCTCTTTAAGCTTTCATTTTTAATAGAATGTCATATTTTTGAACTGAAGATGATAGTTTACCTGTGCAACTTTGCTCTGGCAAAGTATGCCATATTCATGTTTACCAAGTCCAACTACCTCTTTAATAAGAACTTAAACTTCATAAATGTGTTAAATTGATTAAAGAAATTGTAAATATTGACCTGGATCCTTATAAAGCGTGGGTAGGCATAGCTCGGCAGATATTTCACAACATGACTGTATAATTCTTTTCCATCAAACTCTTGAACTGGTTTCAGGATGATAGCTGCCATTCCTATCCGACCTTCATACCCTGGGCACAAAACATAAAAATGCTTAATTAAAATTTGTCTGACAAAGTTAGAAATTGAAATAAATATACATTAAGCGTTGCTTCATATAGATTTATTACACAAATAATGAGTTGCTCAAATTTCAGTTGTTGTAAACATAAACACAGTGCATTTAATTATCTTTGAAACAATTCCCATTCATAAATAAGAAAGTAATCATATTCCTCAAAGCTTTTGGATGCACGTTTCTTGTATAAACCTCTTTTAATTCTTTCTCATCCCCCATTAAGATGTTATGAACTACCTAACTAACAGGAAACAGTGGGGCAGGATAAATGGTTGGCCAACTGTAACTGAGGAGGTACCACAAGGATCAATGCCATGCCTCAACTTATTTACAAACTATGTTAATGATTCAGATGATGGCAGCAAGTGTACTGTAGCTAAATTTGCTGATGGTAGGTAGGAAATATGTCATGAGGAGGATACAAAAAGTTTGCAATTGGATATTTCTAGGTTATGTGAGTGAGCAAAAACTTTGCAGGTGGAGAATAAATGTGGGAAAACGTGAAGTTGTACATTTGGGTGGGAAGAACAGAAAGGCAGAATATTATTTGAATGGAGAGAGACTGCAGAATGCTGTGGTATAGAAAGATTTTGGTGGCTTCGTACACAAGTCACAAAAATGTTCACATGCAGAAACTACGAAGACAAATGGAATGTTTGTCTTTAACAAAGGGAAATGGAGCATAGAAGTTGGGGAGTCTTGTTACAATTGTGCTGGGTATTGATGAGGCTACATCTGGAGCACTACATATGGTTTTTGTCTCCTTATTACTTGTTTGGGAAACAGTTCAGAGAAGGTACGCTAGGTTTATTCCTTCGCTTTTATTCTTTCATGGGTGTGGGCATTGCTGGCAAGGCCGATATCTATTGCTTATTCCTAATTGCCCTTGAGACAGTGGTGGAGGGCCCCTTTCCTGAACCACCACAGTCCATCTGGTGAAAGTACACCCACAGTGTTGTTAGGAAAGGAGTTCCAGGATTTTGATCCAGCAACAGTGAAGGAATGTTGATCCAGTTCCAAGTCAGGATGGCGTGTGGCTGGACGGGAACGTTCAGCTTGTGATGTTACCTTGTGTTTGTTGCCCTTTTTCTTCTAGGTGGTAGAGATTGAAGGTTTGGAAGGTGCTGTTGAAGGAAGCGTGGTGAGTTGCTGCACTGCATCTTGTATATAGTACACACTGCTGCCACTATGCATCGGTGGTAAAGGGAGTGAATATTTAATGGGATGCTGATAAAGCAGGCTGCTTTGACATGATAGTGTCGAGCTTCTTGAATAATGTTAAAGCTGCAATCATCCAGGCAAGTGGAGAGTATTTCATCACACTTCTGACTTGTGCCTTGTCGTTGGTGGAGAGGATTTGAGGAGACAGGAGGTGAATTACACGACATAGAATTCCGAGCCTCTGACATGCTCATATAGTCTCATATAGTATATGGCTGACCCAGTTCAGATTCTGGTCAATGGTAACCCCGAAGATGTTACTAGTGATACAGCGATGGTAATGCCAATGAATGTTAAGGGGAGGCGGTTCGGTTTTCTTTTGTTGGAGATCTTTGCCTGGCACTTAAGGGAAGGGGGTGCCACTTATCAGCCCTAGCCTAAATGTTGTCCAGGATTCTTTCCTCATATAGATAAGGACTGGTTCAGTATCTGAAAAGTTGCAAATGGTGCAACATTGTGCAATTCCAACATCCCAACTTATGATCTTATGATGGGGGAGGTCATTGATGAAGCAGCTGCAGACAGTTGGGCCTCGGACCCTACCCTGAGGAAGTCCTGCCATGGTGTGCTGGGACTAAGATTGACTGTATCCAATAACCACAGCCTTCTTTGTGACTCCAACCAGAGAACTTTCCCTAATTCCTATTGACTATAATTTTGTTAATGTTCCTTGATCCTACATGTGGTCAAATGCTGCCTGATGCCCAGGTCAGTGTCAGTTAGAGTATCATTGCTGTGCAAATGCCATTTGATTGCACTGACATTGACACATTCCATCACTTTGCTAATGATCAAGTGTAGACTTATGGGGTGGTAACTGACCAGGCTGGATTTCTCCTGCTTTTCATGGACAGTCATGATGTGGAGATGCCGGCATTGGACTGGGGTAAACACAGTAAGAAGTTTAACAACACCAGGTTAAAGTCCAACAGGTTTATTTGGTAGCAAAAGCCACACAAGCTTTCGGAGCTCCAAGCCCCTTCTTCAGGTGAGTGGGAATTCTGTTCACAAACAGGGCATATAAAGACACAGACTCTATTTACATGAATAATGGTTGGAATGCGAATACTTACAGCTTGATTAGCCGTAAGTATTCACATTCCAACCATTATTCATGTAAATTGAGTCTGTGTCTTTATATGCCCTGTTTGTGAACAGAATTCCCACTCACCTGAAGAAGGGGCTTGGAGCTCCGAAAGCTTGTGTGGCTTTTGCTACCAAATAAACCTGTTGGACTTTAACCTGGTGTTGTTAAACTTCTTTCATGGACAGGCCATACCTCGGCAATTTTCCATATTGTCAGGTAGATGCCACTGATGTTGTTGTAGGGGAACAGTTCAATTAGGGGTGCAGTAGTCTGGAGCACAAGTCTGCCAGGTTGTTGTCAGGGTCCATAGCCTTTGTATTATCCTGGGATAAAAGGATTGTCTTCGTTGGAAAGGTTGAGCCTAGACTCACTGGATTTTAGAAGAATTAGAAGAGAGCTTATTGAAATATCTAAGATTCCAAGAGGACCTAGCAGGTTAGATGCTGAGAAGATTTTTCCCTTCAAGGGGGAATCTAGAACTAGGGGGCACAGTTTAAAAATAAGGGGTCTCCCATTTAAGATGGTGAAGAGGAGGAATTTCTTCTTAGGGGGTTGTTAATCTTTGGTATTCACCAGTACTTTACAGAGAGCAATAGAGGCTGGGTCATTAACTATATTCAGGGTTCAAGTTAGGCAAAATTTTAATTTATCAGGGAGTCAGACGATTGGGGAGAGGTAGGAAAGTAGAGTTAATGCAGATTAGCTATGCTCTTACTGACGGACGGAACAAAACTCAAGGGACCAAATGGCCTCCTCCTGTTCTAATTTCTTATGTATTTATATGTCATAAGTATTGATTTCCTGACTTGCCCAAGTGCTTCTTACCCACTCATTTTCAGATGCCTCTACTAGTTTTCCTACTGAATTAGAAGCTTCCTGTTAAAGATTCAGCCCGGTTTTCTAAAGAATGTGTAATTTTTGCCCTGCATGTAAGACGAATTTCTCAAGATTATTAAGATTGCCTTTGCCCCTCAGTGATCTTAATGACACTTTGCTCAAACACATGAAGGTGAAGATGGGCTGATTTCAGGATAACAGCCAAAATTAGATCAAAAAACAGGAAAAAATTAGTATGAACAATACTGATGAGGAAGAAAAGAAAAAATGTGAAAACAATGAACATGGTTGGACCAAAGGTCCTGTTTCCATGTTGTAAAGGTAGATGCAATCCTATGCACCAGAATTAAGAAAGATTGAAACAAAAACAGAAAATGCCGGAAAATCTCAGCAGCTCTGACACAATAGAGCTAATGAGTCTGGATGTCCATTCAGATTCTAGCATCTGCCATAATTTGCTTTTAAGAAAGATTGAATTTAGAGAACAAAGTCAAACATTAAAAATGAGTAAAAATGTAATGATAGAGAGGAAAAGATGAGCAATACAATATTGAGAATAATGAGAGAAAAATCAGAAAAGTAGTATTAAACTCCAGGCCAGGTTACTTCAACTCTCCTCTCAACAGCCTCTCATTTTCACTTGCCATTTTCCCAGGATTCCTGTGAATGAACCTCAATGAAATTCAACCCCGCGTTCTCCAAAATTTTCTCCACACCCCCCTGGAGTTCTATTCATTCTGTGCTTTCAAAACCCTTCAAAAGGTTCTCCACAACTGTGCAATGGGCTCCCAACTTTCAATTTCTGTTTCAGCTCTTGCCTGGTGCTCATCTTTCTTGCACCCATTATATGCTTGAGAAATGTGGCATAATTAGATAATGTGCAAGCCAGACACAAATGCCATAATTAGAAGACCAACTCATTTTTTTAAAGTCTAAAATTAATGAAAGGCTGCTATTACACAGCCATTCTTCACCTTCGATGGCTACTCCATAGACATTGGCTTCTTCTACAAAGTCCAGCATTCCGATAATTTCAGCCACCTCTGTGGTTGCAACATTTTCCCCTTTCCATCTAAAAACAAAAACATTTAGACCAATGGTTATATCACCAACATGGGAAAGGTTTACGTACTTACTCTTAAAGAGAACAGTTTCATGGCTGATGCTTGTTTTCTGGTTGAAGTACTGAGCATGCATTTAAAGTAGTTATGTTTCTGTAAATTGTGAGTATGTATAATTCTTTAAAGGCAGAGCTTGGCTCAGTAGAAATAAGGTGCTTTCTGACTGAAGCATTTAAGCTAATTTCTCCCTTGTGTAATAAAAATAGTTAGAACCCATTTTCTAATCTGTCGGCAGGTGACACCTGATGTGGCCTTTCGGTCTGGCATAGAGCACTCAGTAAGTATGCTGCTGCTATTAAAGGTGCCTGCATGGGTACTTTTGTTGTTCACTAAACATCACATCAATTCTGTTTGCAGTGAAGTCCATACAAGTCAGAATCAATACTGCTGACACCTAATAGCTTAGCTAAAGTAAAATCACAAATTAATTTGAAATCAACAATTTGATCTTGAGGATTTCAAGAGAAAATCAGAAACATTTGCCACCTTGGATTCAAATGAACCCCATTTTTCATCCTCAATGGAATAAAGGATGGAGGGGTTTCACGTTTAATATTGCTTACCTAAAGGTGTCCCCAATCCGATCACGGAAGTAAATAAAGCCATCCTGGCTCTCAGACATCAGATCCCCAGTGTTGAAATACAGGTCCCCCTTTTTAAAAACATCTTCCAGTAGCTTCTGTTGTGAAAACTTCTTGCTTCCAGCATAACCACTGAACGGGTTCCATTTAGTCACTGGAGATATGAGGAGGCCAGTCTCACCTACCGTAGGAGGAGAATAGACTGATAATACCAGTTTACAAAATAACATAATAACTATGCAGCCAAAATTTGGGCTATAATGGACAACATTGTGCCTGCACTGTGCACAATCCAAACTCCCACTGTGTTTGGTCTTCACGTGGTAAATAAGAAAGAGAGAACTTGTATTGGTATACAGCCTTTCACAACCTCAGGATGTCCCAAAGTGCTTCACATCCAATTAGGTTTGTTTTCAGTGTAGTTGCTGTTGTAATGTAGAAAATATGGCAACTTATTTAGACGCAGTGAGGACCCACAGATGGAAAAAGAAAAGACTGTCCATTAATAATGGTACATTTACAAAGTACTGACTGACAGGACTCTGAGTGTAACTTTTACATTACAAAACATGACAATAACCTGAACTGATGAACACTAAGAATCACTTAAGACACATCCTTTAAAATCAATTGAGATCCTATAACAATACTGATTATTTTTATTTAATAAAATATCAGGTAAGAATAGATAATTCTCATGAACAAATATTCTTTACGGATTAGCTTGATATAGCAACAAGGTGAGGTTGTGGCTTAGTGCCAATGTCACTGGACCACCTGGCATCAACCTCAGAACCAAAAAACAACAATGGCAAACCTAATCCTATTGACTCTGCAAAGTCCTCCTTACTAACACCTAGGGGGCTTATGCCAAAATTGCGAGAGTTGTCCCACAGACTAGTCAAGTAACAGCCTGACTTATTCAAAGTCATAGAATGATCCAATGTTCCAGAGACCACCATCACCATCCCAGGGAATGTCTTATCCCATCGCAGGACATACCCACCAGAGGTAATGGCACAGTGGTATACAGTGGGGAGGGAACAGCGCTGGAAGTCCTCAACTTTGGTTCTGGACTCTATAAAGTCTCATGGTACCAGCGTCCATCACCAAGAGCGGCTCAGTGGTACCACTATGGACTAAGTTGGCTGAGTCTCAAAGGACATAGCTGCTATACTTGATCTGTGGCAGATGGTGAGGGAACCAATGAGGGAAAAATATCCTTGATATTATCCTCACCAACCTGCTTGCCACAGATACATCTGCTCACCAGAGTATTGGCAGGAGTGACACCTCACAATCCTTGTGGAGACAAAGTCCCATCATTCACCGTAATCTCCGGCATTACTACCATGTAAATGGGATAGATTTTGAACAGATCTAGCAACTCAAGACTAGACATCCATGAGACACGGTGGTCCATCGGCAGCAGTAAAATTGTATTCAAGCATTATCTGTAACCTCATGGCCCAGCATATCTCCCACTCTACCATCACCTTCAATCCAGGGGAGCAACTCTGGTTCAATGAAGAGTACAGGAAGGCATGCCAGAGCAGTACTGAACATACCTAAAAATGAAGTGGCTCCTTCTTGAAGCTACAAAACAGGACTAATTGCATGCCAAAAGCAGAAGCAGCTAACTGATCCCACAACCAACAGATCAGGTCTATGCTTTGCAATCCTGTCAAATTCAGCCATGAATGTTGGTGGACAATTAAACAACTAACTGGAAGAGGAAGCTCCACAAATATCCCCATGTTCAATCACTGGGGAGCCAGCACATCAGTGCAAAAGACAAGGCTGAGGCATTTGCATTCATCTTCAGTCAGAAGTGTCATGTGAATAAGCCTTCTCCTGAGGTCTCCAGCATCACAGATGCCAGTTTTCAACCAATTCAATTCCATTCGACATCAAGAAATGGCTGAAGGCACAGATCCTGCAAAGACTATGGGTTCTGACAACATTTTGGCAATACTACTAAAGACTTGTGTTCCAGAACTAGCCATACCCCAAGCCAAGCTGTTCCAGTACAGGGACAGCACTGGCATCTAACTAACAATGTGGAACATTGCCCAGGTATGTCCTGTCCACAAAAAACAGGACAAATCCAATTCAGCCAATTACTGCCCCATCAGTCTGCTCTCGATCATCAGCAAAATAATAGAAGGGGTCATCAAGAGTGTAATCAAGCAACAGTTATTCAATAATAACCTGTTCACCAATGCTCAGTTTGGATTCCGCCAGGGCCATTGAGCTCCTGACCTCATTACAGCACTGGTCCAGACATGAACAAAAGAGCTGAACTCAACAGGGCAGGTGACAGTGATTGCCCTTGATATCAAGGTAACATTTGAACGAGTGTGTCGTCAAGGTGGACCTGGCAAAATTGAACTCAATGGGAATCAGGGAGAAAACACTCTCTATTGTTGGAGTCATATCTAGTCCAAAGGAAGGTGATTATGATTGTTGGAGGTTAGTCATCTCAGTCTCACGACATCGCCACCGGAGTTCCTCAGAGCAGTGCCCAAGGCATAACCATCTTCAGCTCCTTCATCATTAGCCTTCCCTCCATTATAAGGTCAGACAGGGGAGGTGTTTGCTGATGATTTCACAGGGTTCAGCACCTTCTCAGATACTGAAGCAGTTCATACCCAAATGTTGTGGACAGTTAACTAATTAACAAGGGGTGGTGGCTCCATGAACATTCCTATGGTCAATGATGGTAGAGCTCACAAAGTATAAAAGGTAAGGCTGAAGCATTTGCAACCACTTTCAGCCGGAAATGCCAAGTGGATGATCGCTCAACTTCCTCGTGAAGTTCCCATAGCAGAATCCTGTCTTCAGCCAATTGATCCACTGTGCCTGATACCAATGAATGCATTGGATACAACAAAAGGCTTTGGGCCATAACAAAGCAGCTACAGTGCTAAAGTGATGCAGAACTAGCTGCACATCTGGTCAGAATTCTGGAGGCTGAAATTCAGTTAGTCCCATTTTTGGGGCACTTGAGTCACAATATCCTACATGTCCAAGGTGGGAAAGATGCAAACTTCTTGCAGCCACCTCACCTGAATGATTGCAGCATTAACTCAAGTGACTTGCACGCTGCAGTCCACACCTGAACATTGCCTATTGGAACCCGCACGCAGTAGAATGATGCAGCAGTATTTTTTATGGACCACTGGTAGAGTCAGCCTGAAATATCTTAGGAAGGCTATATCTTAGGAAGCTCCTGAAATGTAAATCATTGCACAGTGAATACCAGGGCAGACAGAGGGATCCACAGTGATGCATTCAGCACTGGAGGCAGTGGTGGTGCAGTGGACAAGAAGCAGTGGCACCTTTGGTATGTAAGTGGCCAGAAGACCCTCAAAGACCACCCTCGGAAGGAAGTGGGAGCAAGTTGTCAAGAATTTCAACTCCCAGAGCCTGGAACTGATGACCTGGCAGTAATGCCACAAGAGGTCTCATGATTTCATGTGAGTAGTCAACATTAGGTCTTCACATGACATCTACCCATCACACTGTCAGCCTCTCATGCTGCTCAGTGTACCACATTCTCATCGCTAACCCAGCAGCACTCCCCTGGCAGACAATACCCATGCCTAACATCTGGATACTCCATCTCTGTTTCACCCACCAAGGCTATAAGTCTTAAACCCACCTCTCATTGCTTTCATATACCGCCAGCTTTCAGGTATGGCAGGTATGTAGTGCAAACGCAGTGCAATATAATCACTGATTATATTCTGGGACCCTTGCTGTTTGTTTCTGGGACCCTTGCTGTTTGTCATTTTCATAAATGACCTGGATGAGGAAGCGGAGGGATGGGTTGGTAAGTTTGCCGACGACACAAAGGTTGGTGGGATTGTGGATAGTCTGGAGGGATGTCAGAAGTTACAGAGGGACATAGATAGGATGCAAGACTGGGCGGGCAAGTGGCAGATGGACTTCAACCCAGATAAATGCGTCGTGGTCCATTTTGGCAGGTCAAATGGGATGAAGGAGTACAATATAAAGGGAAAGACTCTTAGTACTGTAGAGGATCAGAAGGACCTTGGGGTCCGGGTCCATAGGACTCTGAAATCAGCCCCGCAGGTGGAGGAGGTGGTTAAGAAGGCGTATGGTGTGCTGGCCTTTATCAATCGAGGGATTGAGTTTAGGAGTCCGGGGATAATGATGCAGCTATATAAGACCCTCGTCAGACCCCACTTGGAGTACTGTGCTCAGTTCTGGTCGCCTCACTATAGGAAGGATGTGGAAAAGATTGAAAGGGTGCAGAGGAGATTTACAAGGATGTTGCCTGGATTGAGTGGCATGCCTTATGAGGATAGGCTGAGGGAGCTCGGTCTTTTCTCCTTGGAGAGACGAAGGATGAGAGGAGACACAATAGAGGTGTATAAGATGTTGAGAGGCATAGATCGGGTGGACTCTCAGAGGCTTTTTCCCAGGGTGGAAATGTCTGCTATGAGAGAACACAGGTTTAGGGTGCTGGGGGGTAGGTACAGGAGAGATGTTAGGGGTAAGTTTTTCACACAGAGGGTGGTGGGCGAGTGGAATCGGCTGCCGTCAGTGGTGGTGGAGGCGAACTCAATAGGGTCTTTTAAGAGACTCCTGGATGAGTACATGGAGCGTAATAGGATGGAGGGTTATAGGTAGGTCTAGAAGGTAGGGATGTGTTCGGCACAACTTGTGGGCTGAAGGGCCTGTTTGTGCTGTAGGTTTTCTATGTTCTATGATATTGTGTGCTCTCTCTTGCAGGACAAGGTGGAACATAACACAAGGGAGCAGACTAGAATAGGCAGGGAACAAGGGCAGCTGCATCTCCTTAGCCCTACAGAGGACATGGTGACATGGTTCTCTGCATCATGGTGCTGGCTGCGATGGGCCTGTGGCATCCGTCATCGCTGAGAACTGAAGGTGATGACATCGTCCTGCCTTACGCGTCTTCTGAACTCCCAACATGTTCTCAATCTAATATCCAGAATGATGAGCAAGCTGCAGATGGTGTCATTATGGATGTCTTGCTCGTCACCCACACTCCTTCCCTTGCTCCAGTCTTCCCTTTTTGAGTTCCTGCTTTGAGATACCCAGGAACTGTCACCTGCCTGGTTGCAGTAGCTCCAGCAGGAGGAAGAGAGCAACAGCACACAATCCAGCATTAACAACAAGGACCCTTCACTTGATCTAAAACTCACAACTACCAACTCAGATACTGCTACCTACATGTGCCAAGATGTGGAGATGCCGGCGTTGGACTGCGGCAGGCACAGTAAGAAGTCTCACAACACCAGGTTAAAGTCCAACAGGTTTATTTGGTAGCACAAGCATTCGGAGCATTGCTCCTTCATCAGATGAGACTCATACTACCAAATAAACCTGTTGGACTTTAACCTGGTGTTGTGAGACTTCTTACTGTACATATGCCATGTAAGTTAGTATAGAGTTGGGATCAGCAAGCAATGTGGGCAAGAGTGACCTATTGTCAAATGAGGGGTAGTTGATTGTTTGGTTGCTAGCTCACCAGAAGGTGAGGTGGAAAATGAGTACTGTTGCAGAGAACTCAAATGAGGACCTTGATGGGGCAGCATACAGGACAGTACTGAAAGGACATGCACAGCGAGATGCAGAGTGCATGGCTTGGCCTACTAGACAGTCTCCTGCCCATTTCGCACCCCTGCTCCATTTTCCTGTTGGGCTACAGATCCAAAGGTCAATATTTCCCTGAATACTGTAGAAGTCTGTGTGTGAACAGGTCGCCAACTCCTCTGGCAAAAGGCGATGTGGCAAATCCAGGAAATCACCACAACACCCCTAAAAAGACTCCAAGTTTCTCCACACACTTTGCAATAGAAAAAGTTCCAAACATTGGACTTACCTGTAAACAGGATGTCTGACCCTTTAAATAACATTACTGGAGGATCCTTTTTGCAGCCTCCCACTTCTTTTTCCTTCAATAAATAATGCAGATTCTGCCCGCACATTCGTTACCCAAATTTGTTATATTAGCCAGTGCAGCTGTGTGATGTTAGAATAGTGCCAAAACAGAGCATTCCACGAGGAATCGAACTGTGTATGTCATTAATCTCCAGAACACTGCATGTATTGCATAGGACGGGGTTACTTGTAGCAAGGCAATTTCTCATCCTTGAACTCCTCACTTAACTGCACTGTGGATGTACCTATACAACACAAACTGAAGAGGTTCAAGAGGATGGCGTGTCATCACCTCCTCAAGAGCACTTAGGGATCAATAAGAAATACTGCCTTTGCCTGAGCTGCCCACATCCCACATTTAAAAAAAACAGAAACTGCTGGTGAAGCAGGGCTATGATGACTTGGCCTTTGACTGTGTTTTTTAAATGCATTTGCACTTGCATCTTTATGGAGCACTTGGGACATTTTTCTACTTTAATAGCACGGAATAAATTGTTATTATTTTGTAGAATTCCCTCTAAACATACCTTTGCCAACCTTTTCACATCGCCCTTGTTCATTCCTTATAGGTGTCTCCTTTTGAGCATCATATTTCACCAGTTTATATGGTAGAAATGTCTGAAGAATGAAAAGATTTGGAAAGAATTACTTTCAATATAATTACATCTGATGCAAAAGCAAAAATAACTATTCCACAATTGCATAATTGGTTCTGTAGAGTTCATAAAAATCCTCTTAAAAATGGGAATTCAGTCTTGTAAACATTGGATCACCTATTATTGGTATCGCACTCCTCATTCTATGAATGCACCTTCACCAATCACCTTGGGCACTGCATGTTTGAAACCTTTGTGTAATTTTGAAAAGCAGCTCTTCTCTTCCTCTGAAGCGTATAAGCCTTTTTGAACATCATTTTGATTCTGTTGGAGAACAGCGGAGGAGGCTGAGGGGAGACTTAATAGAGGTTTATAAAATGATGAAGGGGATAGATAGAGTGAACGTTCAAAGACTATTTCCTCGGGTGGATGGAGCTATTACAAGGGGGCATAACTATAGGGTTCGTGGTGGGAGATACAGGAAGGATATCAGAGGTAGGTTCTTTGCGCAGAGAGTGGTTGTGGTGTGGAATGGACTGCCTGCAGTGATAGTGGAGTCAGACACTTTAGGAACATTTAAGCAGTTATTGGATAGGCACATGGAGCACACCAGGATGATAGGGAGTGGGATAGTTTGATCTTGGTTTCAGATAAAGCTCGGCACAACATCGTGGGCCGAAGGGCCTGTTCTGTGCTGTACTGTTCTATGTTCTTAACAGAATCTGATCATGTGAATAAGCTTCAACTATAACTAGCTCCAAAACTGAAAGGAAATATTTGAACGTGCTAGATAAACTACATTTAAAGATTGAAAACTCCAGCTTGGGTAAGCCATTTATTGTTCTCCACTTCTGTTCATCCTACATACAAGAGATATCCTAAAGCCACATTAAAAAAAAGAGGCAGAAGTTCTCAACACTGAGGCCAATCAAGCTGTGCATTGCCATTAGGAACTGTTATCAAGAACACTTTACAAAAGAAAATGTATTATTCTCGGAACCTGCACGACAAACTGTCGAGAAAAGCACTTCACATGTTTGCCATAACATAGCCTATTAATGTGCTTCACTTTCTTGCAAATGGATTCACATTACAGAAACTTATTTAAACAAATTTGTCTGGTGGTGTGTTCTTTTGTGGAGATGCCGGCGTTGGACTGGGGTAAACACAGTAAGAAGTTTAACAACACCAGGTTAAAGTCCAACAGGTTTATTTGGTAGCAAAAGCCACACAAGCTTTCGAGGCTCTGAGCCCCTTCTTCAGGTGAGTGGGAATTCTGTTCACAAACAGAACTTATAAAGACACAGACTCAATTTACATGAATAATGGTTGGAATGCGAATACTTACAACTAATCCAGTCTTTAAGAAACAAAACAATGGGAGTGGAGAGAGCATCAAGACAGGCTAAAAAGATGTGTATTGTCTCCAGACAAGACAGACAGTTTCACATTCCAACCATTATTCATGTAAATTGAGTCTGTGTCTTTATATGCCCTGTTTGTGAACAGAATTCCCACTCACCTGAAGAAGGGGCTTGGAGCTCCGAAAGCTTGTGTGGCTTTTGCTACCAAATAAACCTGTTGGACTTTAACCTGGTGTTGTTAAACTTTTTACGGTGTGTTCTTTTACATTAATAGACTTTCCAACCAAACATCAAAGATAATAGGAATAAACAGAAAATTGTGAAAATGTACTGCATTAAACTGAAAAAGATTAATAGAGAGCTTCTTATTGGATATACAATTTCCCACATGCATAAATGAAAGTCCAAATATTCAGCACAATATTCAAGAGGCTATGGTATGCATGGCAAAGTCCTTCATAGTTTCGGGAAGTGGCTAGAAATGTAACTCTAGCAGCAAAGCATGCTGCATATAACCTCACGAAATATAGTTACAACCAAGACAGTATCTTGCTTTCTAGATAATATGATTCCCCATTGGGATGGACCAATACCAGGATTTCTTTCTAGCCACTGAGGTAATAGAAAATAGATAAACACCATCCAGCTAACTTGGCTTAAGATGCTTTAAACGATAGCCCTTTAATCAAAAATTTCCACAAACTTCTTCAAATTGTTTTGTGGTTGAGGAGGGGTGTAATTTTCAGTTGCATTTACAGCAAAGGACCATAAGAAACCTGACAACTAGATAACGGGTAATCAAGGATATATAAACAGAGCTAAGCAATGAATTGGATCAAAATTCTGTAGCCCTGCCACATTCAATCATGAAGGTGGTCGGCAATAAAACTAACTGGAGGGGTAAGCTCCACAAAAATGCAAAAGTTTAATGATGGTGGGGGTGCTCATCCGTCAGTGCCAAAAACAAGACTAAAGTATTTGCAACCATCTTACCACAGAACTCCTCAGATAATGAAATGGTTTTTGCCTGCATGCAACACAACTAGGATAACATCCAGCTAATAAGTGACCAAGAACATTTAAATGCCAAGCAATGACCATGTCCAACAAGATAGGATCTAATCATGTGGGTTCTTAACTTGAAGATAAAACTAAATAGAGAGAATATTCACTGGGAGTATAGTATAGTACACTAAGTATAGTGTTCAGTGACTGCGTACCAAGTCATGGGATTAATACATCACATCCTGTTGAGGTGGGTTGTGATTGACTGTAGTTTAAGATATGTCTTTGTAAAAGTGCACGCAGATCATATCACAACATCCCCCCTTTTGCTAATCAAAAGGTTCACCCTTCAAGAAGCAAACTATTTACATGATGAAGGCAAATAATGTTGTTTCCAAATATAATTTAACACAGATAAATAAATTTATGAGTTTTTGAAATGGATTGCTTATTTGCTTGTCCATCCAGCTTTAGTTATGAGGATATTTGCTGGAGGCTGCTGTATGTTTTCAGAATGCTGGTCAGGAGTGCTTTGTTTCTGTTGCACCTTAGACTGTGTTCTAGCCACAGCTGGGTTGCTTGGTTTTGGTATTATCCTGATTAGGCATCTGTTTCATCACATATTTGGTGTTTGTACTCAATATGATCTTGGTTCTGGGCATGTGCTGATGATTTCTGTTGAATTCCAGGTGCCATCAGTTGGATGTTGCACTCAAGCTTTCTGTCTGGTGTTCAGATTGGGTAATTCATTACCCACATAATAGTTTTGGGCATTTCTTCCCCTATTTTTTGAGTAGCACATCACATACTCCTGGGAAAAATTATGAGTGATGGCTCCTGAATATCAATTCTGAGTTAGATCCACAGTAGGAAGTTTAGCAGGTTTGAAATGGGTATACATATTCAGTTCGAACAGTGTTGTGTAGCCTGTTGGCTGGATAGGTGATATTCTCCCAGTGTAAGCACAGGTTTTCGAATGGTGCTCCTTGTGGTCTGTAGGCCTCTTAGGCCTCTTGTGACAGCAACCTCTGGTCCTTGCTCTCAAATGTCACAGCGGCATCATCTTCTAGGTTATGTTCTGTTGACTGTAATCTTGTTATCCAAGTATTCTATTGACCGTGGTCTTGTTTTCTCTTGATGTCTAAGATTCTCTCCCTTTTATTCTGCCCAGAGACTGTTCCATCGCACTGTTAGACTAAAGTTGCCTCTGGTCAGCATAATTGGGCCTGAATTACCTCATTGTTCATCCATGGTCATGCCTTGGGTCAACACATAAGCCTTCCCACAGATGTTTCCTGTCAGTCCCCAACCTGTAGACTACCTAAGACTCACATGTCTGCTGCATCGCCCATTTTTTGTAATCTGACATTTTGTCATTTTTATTACTATCGCAAGTGCAACCATGAAATGAGAAAAAACATTTTCCAACTTTTACTCAAAGGTCAAGATCCCTTCTGAGTTCACACATTGACAAATAGGGATATATCTTATCCTATTTGTATTCTTAACACTGCTTAAGTTTCCTCCTAGTTACTTCAATGTTTTTATTAGTGCAGAAAATCCTAATATTAAATCAAATATTAAGAAAGATATCACTTAACCTTTGCCTTACACACAGCTCAACTTAAAAGACTTAGACACTCAGCAGCATTATCTCACTTCTCCTTTTGCAAACATACTTGCAGCATGTGCAAAAGCTATAATCACTTTGAGCATTTTGTGAGCAGTCTTACTCATTATGCTTTGCTGGTTAGCCTTTAGCCATAAGACAGATTTGTGCAGCTATTGCACTTACTGATTAAAGCCAACTATCAAAAATATGTCAGTCATATAGTATGCAACATGGAAGGATCTGTGCACTTGCACCGGTATCCAGTTTGCATAGAGATTAGGCTAACTCTGCATTTGTGGGCATATAATCTGGATGGTGGTCAAATTTCTGTTGCTACCACTGTGCCAATACATATTTTGATGTTCCTGGTGCTGAACATCAGCTAACTTTGTGTATTGATGGTCTGGCAATCCTTATCATCTGACCATATAGCTTGGCTAGACATTCTTTGGATCTTGTCTTTACGTTGTTTGGCACATGCTCTTGGTTGGTTAGAATGCCATAGTTTAAGTTTATTAGTGTCACAAGTAGGCTTACATTAACACGGCAATGAAGTTACTGTGAAAATCCCTTAGTGGTCACACTCCGGTGGCTGTTCGGGTACACTGAAGGAGAATGGGCAATGCACCTAACCAGCAATACTTTCCGAATGTGGGAGGAAACTGGGGCACTCAGAGGGAACCGGGGCACCCAGAGGAAACCCATGCAGACATGGGGAGAACATGCAGACACCTCACAGACAGTGACCCAAACCAGGAATCGAACCCAGGTTCCTGTCGCTGTGAGGCAACAGTGCTAACCACTGTGCCACCATGCCACCTGTCTGGCTTCTCATTGTGGCTTCACCTGATGTCGAATCACTTTTTTAGGCCCTTGCTTTCTACACTGGAGCTTCCAATGTCCTGTGGTGCCATGTGCCTTGCATCTAGCATTGAAAGCCAAGTAATTATTTTGCGCATGGATGAGGCTGCACCACCCACATTATTTACTAGGCTTACCTATACTGGCTATCGTGCCTGGTGGATGAATTGCACATAGCCTGGAGACTCTGTCTATCTGTGAATGTGGCGTCACACTTGCGCTCACTTTGTAGTAGTGTTTCCACAGTGTAACCTTTGGGTCTGTCCAAGATGTCTTTCTTGGAATGCTTCCATTGGAGTAGATGCTACCATAAGCTCAATTATTCTGTTGGCTAGCTCTGCTGCCTTGATATGACAATCATGACCTTTGTCTCTGCATTTACTTATAATTTGGTCAATGGTCTCTG
Organism: Mustelus asterias; assembly: GCF_964213995.1. Taxonomy (NCBI): domain Eukaryota; kingdom Metazoa; phylum Chordata; class Chondrichthyes; order Carcharhiniformes; family Triakidae; genus Mustelus; species Mustelus asterias. The sequence goes on along the minus strand of NC_135806.1, from coordinate 55,316,752 downwards.
TTGATTGTTGCCTGAAAGACGTGAATTCTAGACAGTGTATTCTGAAGCTCGGTTGCATTCCAACTGAGTATTGGAAATGTTGTGGTTGCCTTTCACATTTTTGCAGGATCTTTAATTCCATCTGGAGCTTTTGACAGCTACTAGGTTTCATCCAATGTTTTTAGAATCAATTTGGCTCTGAGATGCAATACTTTAGTGGCCACTACCATTACTGGTCATAACTTATTGCTTGACTGCAAAGGTGTTGCTGTTGAGCTGTTTCAGAATTTTTCTCCCCGTTTTACTGAATCTCCTTCCACAAAACAGTGATTTTGGCGTGAATATGATCACGGGGCTTCTGAAGTAAATTTAAACAGTGAATTTTTTTTTGCAGGCATCTTCAAGCTATTTAGAGTTGTTACTGGATAGAATCTTCTTTCCAGCCCAATCTACAGTATTTACCTTCAAGAGTAATTAATTCCCCTGTCTGTGGAGTTCTACTTAAAGTGAGGTCTCACTCTTGACTCTGTTATTTAATTTCTGTTCCTGATTAAACTTTGTAGCAGTTAGACTTTCACTAATTAAGATTTGAACAATCTTACTGGGACCTGATTCCTGCTGGCTAGAGTGAGGTGTGATCCCAGAATGGAGGTACGGTGTGTTTAGAGTCCCTGCATAGCTACAGAATCCTTACCCATGATGAGGCTCGAAAGTTGTTTCACTTTGACACCAGTTGATTTCTTTGGATGCATGTGAAGGATTGAAGCTTTTATTCTGCTTAATTAAATTTTCAAAAACATGCTTCCATTACTGCCACTGTGTTATGGATGATGTACCACTGTTACCAGTAATACATTTACATCTAATTATATCAATTATACGTGAGGATGGGTGAAACAATAATGGGGATTCATTATTTGAAGATAAGACTATACACAGGGAATGTTCACTAGAATCTAAGTATAATATATCTTACTCCAAATTCTGCTGCTCACAGCCTGCCTAACAAGTCATGGAACTAATACATCATATCCTTGAGATGGTCGTGATGTAATTTAAGATATGCTCCCTTAAAGATTCATGCACATCATATCACAACCCCATCAGTGAGAAAATTAACTGGATCAATATATAAATACAAGGATTACAAGAGTAAGTCAGAGGCTGGGAATTATGTGGCAACCTCCTGACTCCACAAAGCCTGCCCCCATCCACAAGACACAAGTAAGTAGTGTGATGGAATACTCCCCACTTGAATGAGTATAGTTCAAAGCTTATCATCCATAGTAAAACAGCCTACTTGATGGGCAGCACACTCATCATCTTAAACATTCACTCCCTCCACTGTCAGTATACAGTGGTACAAATGTATACCACATACAAGATGTGCTGCAGCAACTCAGCAAGCCCTCTTTGATAGCACTTTCCAAACTCTTTTCCTCTCTCTCTTGCTGCGATGGCTGATCTATCCTGGAAGTATCAATCGCTGGCTTCCCCTGCTACCAGATTGCTGTGGACCATCTCAAAAGATCTCAGCTTTGCCTTCTTGTCACTGGTTCCAATCAGAATGTTGATTTGGTCACTGTCTGGTGGGAATTAGATCTAAAAACTGATAAGAGTTCCTGCGATGGTGGGTTTTTCAATCATTTTCAACTCCCACTCATCTCTCTGTATCTCTCCCCGTGACCATAATCATCATGGCCAAAGAGCTTGTCCAGGGTCACAAATTAAAGAGTGGTCAATTAGATGATTGTTGCCAGGGCTGTCGGCTAGATTTTTCTGTCCATTACCTGTGATTGGGTGAAAAATTGACCTGCATCTCATTAAGACTTTCCGAGTGGAAAAAGGTAAAGGGAAGGCAAAGGATAAATCTAAAATATTTCAGGCCTGGAGCTGCAACCCTGAGTGCATGGGAGGCCTGAGGCTGTTCTGGAATTGGGCCTCATTAATATTATTTGGATAAGTCACTGGTTTCTCTCGTGACAGGCAGTTTGCCTAATGCACAACAGAAAATGTTGGAAATACTCAACTGGCCGTGCTTTGGAGAGGGAAACAAAGTTAATGTTTCAGATCGGCAACCTTTCACTGGAAAGGTTGGAAGGTTTAACAATGAATGTTCGGCTGATTGGTTCCAGGAATGTTTCCCAAAGACCAGGTACGTCAGTTATGAAGGTCGATTGGAGAAGTTTGGAGAACAGAGTCAAAGAGGAGATTGATAGATGTTTTCAAATCCATGAGGGGTCTGGACAGAGTAGATAGGCAGAAACTGTTCCTACACATGAAAGGGTTGAGAACAAAAGGGAACAAATTTAATATAATTGGCATAAGAAGCAAAAGCAAGACAAGAAAAACCTTTTTTCACACAGTGAGGGTTAAGGCCTGGAAAGCACTGTTTGACAGTGTGGGAGATACAGGTTCAAGTGAAGCATTCAAAAGCAAATTTGACTGTTATTTGAAAAGGAGGATTGTGCTGGGTTATGGGGAAGATGGTGCTGGGTGAATTGCTCGTTCAGAGAGCTGGTGCAGACACTTTGGGCTGAATAGCCACCTCCTGCATTGCATCAATTCTGTGATTTTGTGATACGATTGATGGCAGGACTTACAATGCTGAGCAAAATTGGAAGTAAATTGGGTTCCCCAGGGTGGGAATGAAGTCAAGAAGAGTGCTCCTCCTTTACTGGGCCTCATATCAAATTACATTTTTGGCAGCAGCCATATCCACACCTGTTTTTAAAAAAAGCAGATGAACAGGCCTGATCCTATTCCACTTCCATTCGGTTCAGCCCAAATTTTCTGACAGGTCCTAGAACAGGTATTGATAATAGGTTAGGCCGCAATGCCTGCTTTATGTCACGTAACCAGAGGCTTGAAAAATGGACTCGCCTAATATTGCTCACCCAAGATTTTGTAAAACATTTTACACCGAGAACTTGAAAATTGCAACATCTTAAGGTTGGATCTGAGGATCCTCAGACATACAGATTTAGGTCATATTTTAAGGAGTTGGAAGTTTGTCAGCCTTGTGGCACTGACAGAACAGTTTTTTTCTGTTTCTGCTGCAAAGGTGAGGGAAGGGAAAAAAAACTGGTATCCATTAAAAATGAACAGAAATTCAGATTTCACTTCTATACTTCTTGATTTTAATTTTATCCATGTCCAGAGACTGGCATAAACATATGGAAATTGACCAAAATATGTAGAAATCTGCTATTCCGCTATACCCAGCATTGCTGTCTTCCGTTAATCCTGAATGGATTCTTGGGTAAAAAGTTTCAGACCAAATTTTTTGATAACCATACTTAAGTTCCCTGATTTTAACTAGGGCGGGCAAAAAAATCATTGCATAGAATTCAGTGAGAGACTTGGGACATTTTAACTCAAGTGTCTCAATTTGCGTAGCACTTATCTGTCACCTCCTGAAACTGGGAATAGGAGTGGTATCATGGCCGGTGAACAAGAGCAGTAATTGTTCAGGGATTACTCTTCAGGTCCCGTGAGGAGTAGAGTGGTCAACTGTGGTTGAGTTATTGGCGGAGATTGATTATGTGACACTTTGGCCTTGTGATATCAGATTATGTGGCGTCTGCATTTTTTTAAAGTTTAAGTTTATTTATTAGTGTCACAGTAGGCTTATATTAACATTGCAATGAAGTTACTGTGAAAATCCCCTAGTCACCACACTCCAACACCTGTTCGGGTACACTGAGGGAGAACTTAGCATGGCCAATGCACCTAACCAGCGCATCTTTCGGATTGTGGGAGGAAACCGGAGCACCCAAGGAAACCCACGCAGACACGGGGAGAACGTGCAGACTCCACACACAGCTGGGGATCGAACTCAGGTGCCTGGCGCTCTGAGGCAGCAACATTTGTTATTGCATGTACCTTATAAAGGTCAGTCCTCCTGCAGTTGTCTATCTCTGTTCATAGTTTTACACCAACCACTATTCTGCAGATGTTCCAAGAACCAGGAAGCCTTCCTCAGCGAGAGAAGGGAAACCATGGGTGGTAAAGAGACAACTAATGGTGGTAGTGTGGTTCACAGAGTAAAAATCAGAAGTGTGTCCTTGATTCCACGAGTAACCAATAGTAATTAACTGAAATTGCACGATAACTATATTAATACTAACAATATTCAAATTCCATTCATAGCTAATAGTAATGGAATAACTCACTGGTAGTTCATATGTATCTGGTTGTAATCAATGTCATTATTGTACTATTGGTAATTCCATAAATGTGTTGATATTCACCTTTTAACTACAGCTAGAAGCTATCACAATGTTTGGTCAGGGAGTCTAGTTGAAGCTACTTTTAATAGACCCCTTATTGTTATATATTTGTCCCTTTTGGCTCACCGTGGAGCCGTGCTGTGGTAATGTATGTAAAGAAGCGACGCAATGCATTGTAGAGAGGGAAACAGAACCAGAATATGAGAGAAAACACAACACAATAAAGTTCTGTTAATTTATCGAGTATTCCTAAGTCTCATTCCCAAAATATACAACAAAACTGGTGATGAGGATAACGGACAAGCACTTGCTAAATCACATGGAAGAAGTTAAACAAAGGAGAGTCAGAGAAAGGGATTGCTGTCTACGGGGAAAGTCAATTGGCTAGCATGGATGTGAGTAAAAAAACTATGAAAATAGATTCTAGAGCTGGCTGTAGTAAATGATAGACTGAAGTTCAAATTAATGCCTTGTGTAAATAAGAAAACCAAAGTAGCGGCTGGAAATATGGTTGCAAAATATGCATACAGGAAATTTGTATGAGTAAAAACGGCAGGAGTTTTCGGCATCGTTGGAGCTTTTGATGAGAATGTGAAGCAGTGGAATTCTTACACTAAGCATTTTAATTATGTTGCATTGGTGTACAAAATAGTTGAAGACATTATGGTGCCAATTTTCCTGAACATGATGGGAGGAAAATTGTTTAATCTCTTCTGCATTCTTGTGCAACTTAATAAGAAATGGACAAGCAAGTTGTACAAATTTTGCAAGCACATTTTTCATCAAAATCAATAGTGTTTGCAGATCACTTTAGATTCCATAAAGAAACCAAGAGGAGGGGGAAATTAATCACAAAATTTGTTGCAGCACTTAAAAGACTTGCAGAATATTGTGAATTTAGAGATGTGCTTAATGACACCATTTGTGACAGACTTGTTTGTGATCTATGCAGTGAAGCACTATAAAAATGTGGCGAAGAGGTATTGTCAATGGACGAGTAATCTAGAGACCCAGGGCAAGATGTGGAGACCTGGGTTCGAAGGGACCTGGGTTTGAACCACACCATGGCAGATTGTGAAATTTGAATTCAATAAAAATCTGAAATTAAAAGTTGATAACGATGACCATGAAACCATTGTCGATTGTTGTAAAAACCCACCTGGTCCACTAATGTCCTTAAGGGAAAGCTAGGATCCCGGACTAGAACCTCAAAAGTATATTACAAAGCAAGACTACACCCAATAATTTTTCTATTTTGGCATAACTGTAAAGAAAGGATGCTTCGCTCCAGGAGTAATTCCACTGACAACTTAGGGATCTTTATTAAAACAAGTTTTATTCGTAACACAGCTTAATTATCACTGAGTTGTATTCCTTACAGACATACTGACTACCTGTAGAAAAAAGCTGAACTTTAAAACTTTCTTTTGTAATCTAAAAAGCCACACAATACATACATATGTCATTTGCATACTTTCATCACAGGAAGGAAATTTGCTGTCCTTAACTGGTCTAGCCAACACATGACTCCAGATCCATGGAAATATGGTTGACTCTCAAATGCCCTCTTGAGATGGAGGGCAGTTAGGGATGGACAATAAATGCAGGTCCAGTCAGTGATGCTCATATCCCGTAAATTTAAAAAAAGTAATCTTACTCTGCAGAAAACCATTGAAATCACAGTTTCTATGGAGCTGGCTGCAAATGAAGCCCAGCAACTGTGTTGATCAACTCAGGCGCACAAAATGTACGCTGAATTGAAACCTAAAGTCACCGGGACCCATACATGTTACTAGTGTGCAAAGCCAGGACACTCTGCTGCTGGATGCTCGTGTAAAGACATGAAATGTTGAAGCTGTGGAACAAAAGGATACATGGGATGTAGCATGCTTGGGAGAACAAAGAGCTAACTATAAATAAAAATAAAAAACAGGAACATTTAAACAACATAAAAAGAAAAATGTCCATGCTGTACAACAGGATCGAGAAGAGTGAAATGACACACAGTTAGAGGAGGAGCTGTCAGTACATGTGCTAGCCATTGCCGGTACTACACACAGATGCTGGGTCACTCCACTGCTGGAAGGACAACCTGTAAGAATGGAAGTTGACATGGGGCAGCAGTCACATTGGTGCCAGAGACTATCTACAATGAGAAACGCAAACACATTTCCTTAAGACCATCAAGGACAGCATTGAAGACATACATGGGAGAAATGATTCCCCTGAAGGACCACACTGAAGTGGCTGTGCAACTTAATGGATAAACAGCAGATTTGCCTCTACACGTAGTGAAGGGAAACTATCCAGTGTTGATGGGTCGTGCGTGGCTGGAGAAGATTAGCTGCACTGAGTTGAAGTCCACATGATGGCCAGTGGAGAATCAAGCTTGACAGAAAATTTAAAAAGCTCACTGTTGTTTTCAATAGAGAATTAGGGAGCATGAAGGGCATTACAGTCAAACTAAAAATAAAAGGTGGAAGCCAAGCAAAGTGTTTGAAGGCAAGGTTTGTACCATATGCTATTAGGCAGAAGGTGGAGGCGGACTTGGAGCGGCTTGTGAAGACTGGAGATTTGAATTTTCAGTATCAGCTCATGGGCCATGCCTATTGTTCCAGTCACCAAGAAAGATGGCTCCCTGAGGATTTGTGGGGACTTTAAGGTTACCATAAATCCAGTGTTATGTGCTGAAAAGTACTCAGTACCTCACATTGAGGATCTGTCTGTGGGATTGATGGGAGGCCAAATTTCAGTAAAATTAACTTGAGCCCGGCCTACTTGCAGATGAATGTGGACAAGAAGCCACAGGAACCTCTGACAATCTTCACACAAAACGGCTTGTTCCAGTACTGAACATTGCAATTTGGTCTGCTCCTGCATTGTTTCAAAGGGTAATGGATCAGATTCTGAGTGGTGTGGCCAAATGGGCCATCTAAAATGGCGATTTGTAAAGCACTCTGGGACAATTGGGCAAGAACTAAAATGACAGACTGCAGTTTAAAAGACAGAGACAAACAGACTGCAATCCTGACGAGTGAATAAACAGGATATGTTTCATCTCCAGGATGAAAGAGACTTTATGGTCACACTGGGTTGTTTCATCTCCAGGATGAAAGAGACTTTCTGGTCACACTGGGTTGTGTACCAGGCATGAGGACCCCGTGGCCCCTTGTTTGGGGGGAAGGTGTGAACTCTATGTGCCTCCAGCACCTACAGACGTGGCCGTTGGGTACACACCCAGAGACCGGTGTGGCAGCACCTGATTGGACTCTTATCGATCAGGGTGATCAAGTCCTGATCGATTGATTGGCAATGGCCAAAAGGGGCGCGAAACCCAACGGGGTATAAAGGGTGCTGCGCAACCAGAAATCTCTCTCTCTCTCTCGCTCTCTCTCTCTGACCCCATGAACAGTGAACATTGCCAGCGACGACCAGCACGAGGAGAGCCACCACACCCGGAGAAGGAAGGAAGGAAGACCAGAGCCAGAATGCCAGACCAGACCAAAGGACCAGACTACGCAGACGACTACCGAGACCAGCGCACAGATACAGGCCAATATCTGCTTGGGTACTTGCCAGTCACGCAAAGTTAAGTCAAGGTATTGGACTTGAACTTTAGTATTTTCCTGTAAGATAACTTATCGCTGGTTGGGTGGGTGATTATTGATTGTGTAGGTTTAAGTAAATATTGGCTGTACTGATAAGATATCTACTCGTAGTTATTTGTCCACCGTATAAGGGTTAAAACAGACTGCGGCAGGCACAACAATTGGCGTCCCTGGGTGGGCTCGATAAGAAGTAACTTTGTTGCTCCGATAGCGAACCCCACAGAATCTATATTGAATGGTTATTTAAAATTCAGAGCTGACAGGTGTAAACTCCTTATTGGACAAATAACTGCTTTCGGGAAAATGTGTATTGTGCATGTATTGTTACTAACAAGGAGGATAGCGTGAGCATTGCTCCTGGGCTAAGCGCCTTCCTTAATTAATCTAGAAGTGAGATTTTGAAGTAAGGTTAGTCAAGGGGAAGGGTAAACTCTATTGTCGACCATGAGGCAAGGCTCAAACCTAACTCTGGAGTAGAGTGGGGGTGTTCATCATACCCTTGATACCAACTGACTGAGAGGGACTGATTGGTAAATTAGCAGGCACTGTACCCTTACAGTCACTTCTTGTTCTCCTGGGCCTACGCCTAGAGAAATGGGTAGAATACTACAGTGAGTTTTTGGATCTGGGATCCGTGAGTCAGAGATGTTTTAATGAGAGAAACAGAGATAAAGGAAAATGTTTGTTGAAACTGAGTAAAGTTAGTGTGATTATTGGTTTAGAAGAGTTACAGAGTGAGAAGTCAGAGAAAATGAAGTTAAAAGATGTTAGAAATTATGAGAGAGTTAGTTGAGAAGTTAAGAGAAGAAAATAAGTAATTTTGTGGAAAAGTAGATAAGCAGGAACAAAACAATGAGGTAAATATATTGGGTCCGATTTTACCAAAACTTCCCGGGCGCGAAATCGCGGTAAAGTTGGGCGTCGGGCCTTTAACGCAGTGCGCACCCGATTCCTAGCAGAGCACGGCTTTACCAACACCCGTTTCGGGCGCAGGCCGGGCCCGTGCCCGGATCGGGCGGCCCGCCGATTTAAATGTATTTGCATGCAATTAGATCGACTTAATGAAGCGCGCGCCCAACTCTACCACCAAATCCCACTTTACCACTGTGGGGCCCAATCCGCGTCCGCGTTTTTAATGACCTGGTAAATGAAAGTCGGAAGCCGGCGCTTCTTCAGTGAGGGTTGGCGAGGAGGTAGGCGCGTTGCGTTCGGAGGCTCCCCGGCACTCACGTATGTCTTGAGTCGCGGCCATTCCGCTGTCCCGGGTCCGTGGCATCTCTGTGAGTGTGTGTGGGGGGGCGGGGAGGGGGTGCTGTTGCTGTGCATGAACTCCGATGTCCGTGTGGCTGCACGGACCTCGGGTCCTGCAGTGCAGCTGGATCCTAGCACGGCAGCTCACTTCAAGCTGAAGATGTGCACACAGTGCAGATAGCACTGCTGCAGCCTGCCAATGTTACCAGGGGCTGTGACTGTGTGCTGCATGTGGCTGGGAGGACTGGGGGGCATGGGGGGGGCTGTGTGCAGCATGTGGCTGGCGGGGCTGGGGGGCATGGGGGGGCTGTGACTGTGTGCTGCATGTGGCTGGGGGGACTGGGGGGCATGGGGGGGCTGTGACTGGATTGTTGATGCTCAAATCTTCAGAGTCCTATGGTGAACTTGGCAGAATTGTCCCCGTGGTGGAACTTGGTTGGAAATAAGATTCAAGGAGATTACTACATTTGGGAAACCAACCATAGTGAAAAGAAGTTTGTATTGGCAACTCTTCTCTCACGTTCCATGGCAGATGTGCCACTACTTATGAATGTGACTTGCATGGGCAACATTGGGTGCAGCTACTCTGCCTCTGGAGCAGCCTTGGATCCTTTCTTTCATCTTGTTTTCATCTGAACATTGCACAGAATTAGAGGAATCCCGTTTGGAAGATAATGTCGAAGTTATAATCGCAGGGACTAAAAACCTGACAGTCAAAAATCTGGGATAATATTTCAAAATGTATATCCCCTCATCCGTGTTCTGGAATATTATCCCAGATTTTTGACTGTCAGGTTTTTAGTCCCTGCGATTATAACTTTGACATTATCTTCCAAAGGGGATTCCTCGAATTCTGTGCAATGTTCAGATGAAAACAAGATGACAAAGGATCCAAGGCTGCTCCAGAGGCAGAGTAGCTGCACCCAACGTTGCCCATGCAAATCACATTCATAAGTAGGGGCACATCTGCCATGGAATGTGAGAGAAGTGTTGCCAATACAAGCTTCTTTTCACTATGGTTGGTTTCCCAGATGTAGTAATCTCCTTGAAACTTATATCCAACCAAGTTGGACTTGGTCTACTTTATAATATCATAGGATGTCCAGAAAGTATAAAACAATGCAGCTGCATAAAAACATGACTCATTCCCAAAATATACTTCTAGACGAGCCTCTTACATAAGTAACCTTAAGTAAGTATACAAACTCAATGAGAGGTGTGAGCTTGTTTTTGCTGGGTAATCTCATTTATATTAGGTCTAATTTGAGACAAACTCTCATCTCCTCATCAACACAAAGAAGCCTTTCTCTTTTCTGGTCTTTGATATTTGTCAGAGCTGAAAATCCCTGTTCACAACAATATGTCGGGGAGAACTGTAGAAGAATAGCTAATGCTCTTGAAGAGATGCGTGGATACTGTTTCTGGTTGTATATCCAAAAAGAGTCCAGTGGCATACTCCCGTGTTTCATTTTCAAGGTGAGATCACTCGAAATGCAGGCTATTTCCTCCTCCTCATCCAACGTCAGACCTGAACAGCTGGAATTCGCAAAGGGGTCTCTAACCCAGTCGAATTTTTCTGGAGACAACGATGGGAAGTAATGATCAATATTTTCTACCAGTGTTGCAAGCTGTATGAGGCCGTACAATTCATTGAACATAGAACATAGAACAGTACAGCACAGAACAGGCCCTTCGGCCCACGATGTTGTGCCGAGCTTTATCTGAAACCAAGATCAAGCTATCCCACTCCCGATCATCCTGGTGTGCTCCATGTGCCTATCCAATAACCGCTTAAATGTTCCTAAAGTGTCTGACTCCACTATCACTGCAGGCAGTCCATTCCACACCCCAACCACTCTCTGCGTAAAGAACTTACCTCTGATATCCTTCCTATATCTCCCACCACGAACCCTATAGTTATGCCCCCTTGTAATAGCTCCATCCACCTGAGGAAATAGTCTTCGAACGTTCACTCTATCTATCCCCTTCATCATTTTATAAACCTCTATTAAGTCTCCCCTCAGCCTCCTCCGCTCCAGAGAGAACAGCCCTAGCTCCCTCAACCTTTCCTCATAAGACCTACCCTCCAAACCAGGCAGCATCCTGCTAAATCTCCTCTGCACTCTTTCCAGCGCTTCCACATCCTTCTTATAGTGAGGTGACCAGAACTGCACACAATATTCCAAATGTGGTCTCACCAAGGTCCTGTACAGTTGCAGCATAACCCCACGGCTCTTAAACTCCAACACCCTGTTAATAAAAGCTAACACACTATAGGCCTTCTTCACAGCTCTATCCACTTGAGTGGCAACCTTTAGAGATCTGTGGATATGGACCCCAAGATCTCTCTGTTCCTCCATAGTCTTCAGAACCCTACCTTTGACCCTGTAATCCACATTTAAATTAGTCCTATCAAAATGAATCACCTCACATTTATCAGGGTTAAACTCCATTTGCCATTTTTCAGCCCAGCTTTGCATCCTATCTATGTCTCTTTGCAGCCTACAACAGCCCTCCACCTCATCCACTACTCCACCAATCTTGGTGTCATCAGCAAATTTACTGACCCACCCTTCAGCCCCCTCCTCTAAGTCATTAATAAAAATCACAAAGAGCAGAGGGCCAAGCACTGATCCCTGTGGCACTCCGCTCGTAACCCGCCTCCAATCCGAAAATTTTCCATCCACCACCACCCTCTGTCTTCGATCAGACATGATGTGGAGATGCCGGCGTTGGACTGGGGTAAACACAGTAAGAAGTTTAACAACACCAGGTTAAAGTCCAACAGGTTTATTTGGTAGCAAAAGCCACACAAGCTTTCGGAGCTGCAAGCCCCTTCTTCAGGTGAGTGATCGATCAGACAGCCAGTTACCTATCCAATCGGCCAACTTTCCCTCTATCCCACACCACCTCACTTTCATCATAAGCCGACCATGGGGGACCTTATCAAACGCCTTACTAAAATCCATGTATATGACATCAACTGCCCTACCTTCACCAACACACTTAGTTACCTCCTCAAAAAATTCAATCAAATTTGTGAGGCACGACTTGCCCTTCACGAATCCGAGCTGACTATCCCGGATTAATCTGCATCTTTCTAAATGGTTGTAAATCCCATCCCTAAGGACCTTTTCCATCAATTTACCAACCACCGAAGTAAGACTAACCGGTCTATAATTACCAGGGTCATTTCTATTCCCTTTCTTAAACAGAGGAACAACATTCGTCATTCTCCAGTCCTCTGGCACCATCCCCGTGGACAGCGAGGACCCAAAGATCAAAGCCAAAGGCTCTGCAATCTCATCCCTTGCCTCCCAAAGAATCCTAGGATACATTTCATCAGGCCCAGGGGACTTATCGACCTTCAGTTTATTCAAAGTTGCCAGGACATCCTCCCTCCGAACATCTATTTCCTCCAGCCTATTAGCCTGTAACACCTCTTCCTCAAAAACATGGCCCCTCTCCTTGGTGAACACTGAAGAAAAGTATTCATTCATCACCTCGCCTATCTCTACTGACTCCATACACAAGTTCCCACTACTGTCCTTGACCGGCCCTAACCTCACCCTGGTCATTCTTTTATTCCTCACACAAGAGTAAAAAGCCTTGGGGTTTTCCTTGATCCGACCCGCCAAGGACTTCTCATGTCCCCTCCTAGCTCTCGTAAGCCCCTTTTTCAGCTCGTTCCTTGCTAACTTGTAACCCTCAATCGAGCCACCTGAACCTTGTTTCCTCATCCCTACATAAGCTTCCCTCTTCCTTTTCACAAGACATTCCACCTCTTTCGTGAACCATGGTTCCCTCACTCGGCCATTTCCTCCCTGCCTGACAGGGACATACCTATCAAGGACACCCAGTATTTGTTCCTTGAAAAAGTTCCACTTTTCATTAGTGCCTTTCCCTGACAGTTTCTGTTCCCAACCTATGCCCTCTAATTCTTGCCTAATCGAATCATAATGACCTCTCCCCCAATTGTAAACCTTGCCCTGCCGTACGGCCCTATCCCTCTCCATTGCAATAACAAAAGACACCGAATTGTGGTCACTATCTCCAAAGTGCTCTCCCACAACCAAATCTAACACTTGGCCCGGTTCATTTCCCAGTACCAAATCCAATGTGGCCTCACCTCTTGTTGGCCTATCCACATATTGCGTCAGGAAACCCTCCTGCACACACTGCACAAAAACTGCCCCATCCGAACTATTTGACCTACAAAGGTTCCAATCAATATTTGGAAAGTTAAAGTCTCCCATGACAACTACCCTGTGACCCCCACACATATCCATAATCTGTTTAGCAATTTCTTCCTCCACATCTCTATTACTATTTGGGGGCCTATAGTAAACTCCTAACAACGTGACCACTCCTTTCCTATTTCTAACCTCAGCCCATATTACCTCAGTGTGCAGATCCCCCTCGAAGTGCCTTTCCGCAGCCGTTAAACTATCCTTGATTAACAATGCTACTCCTCCACCTCTTTTACCAGCTTCCCTACACTTACTGAAACATCTATACCCCGGAACGTCCAACAACCATTCCTGTCCTTGTTCTATCCACGCCTCCGTAATGGCCACAACATCGTAGTCCCAAGTACCAATCCACGCCCCAAGTTCATCTACCTTGTTCCGGATGCTCCTTTGCTTTTTTAAAAACATTTTACCAGTGGGAACATTGAGGTTATGCTGCATTGCTCTTCCGAGCTGGAGCTGAAGCTTTTTTTTGAATGCAGTTAGTTTGTCTGTAGTTGTGAGGATATTGTGATCGCGGCCTTGCATACTGGCATTGAGCACATTCAACCGGGAAAAGATATCGAACAAATATGCCAGCTTTGCACACCAGTCATTGTCATCCAGTTGGTGGTACAATGGGTTGTACCACCAGTTTCCATACAATCTTGTTCCAAAAATTCTCTTAATTTGTTCTTCAGTTCCAACACCCGAATTAAAACATTTCCGCGGGGCATCCAGCGAACCTCTGAGTGCAGAATTAGGCATTGATGTTTTGATTCTATGTCTTTGCAGAGTTGAGCAAATAACTGCGCCTTTAGTGGTTTTGCTTTGATGAAGTTCACAATGCGCACAGTCTGATCTAGAACCAACTTCAAATCAGCTACAAGGGTCTTGGTGATTAATGCCTCTCTGTGTAAAAAACAGTGAATTGATATTACATCTGTATTTTTCTGTTTGATGAGTGCCGCCAAGCCTCTCACATTCCCTATCATACATGGCGCTCCATCTGTACAAATTCCAATACAAGAATCCCATGAAATCTCAACTTTTTCTAAATACTCAGACAAGGTTTGGAAATTATCTTGTCCTCTGGTACGTTTTTCAAGTTCCTTGCAAAATCGAAACTGTGTGATTACTTCGTCATTGTGAATGAATCTGATATAGGCAAGCAACTGTGCTTTTCCACTAATATCGGTCGATTCATCAACTTGAATGGCAAATTTAGAATTCTTCATACTTTCGGAAACACGCTTCCCAATATTAGCTGACATATCAACTATTCTTCTTGGGATTGGGAGAATGGGATTGAGGGGTTGGAATTGGGTAAATGGGATTTGAAGATTGGGATTGGACAGTTGGGATTAGGTAGATGGGATTCAGAGGGTAGAACTGGGTGATTGAGATTCAGAGGTTGGGATTGGATGAATGGGATTGGGATGTTGGGATTGGAGAATGAGATTGGGAGAATGGGATTGGACAGTTGGGATTGGGAGAATGGGATTGGACAGTTGGGATTGGGAGAATGGGATTGGACAGTTGGGATTGGGATAATTGGATTGGGAGAATAGGATTGGGATGTTGGGATTGGACAATTGGGATTGAGGGGTTGGAATTGGGTAAATGGGATTTGAAGATTGGGATTGGACAGTTGGGATTAGGTAGATGGGATTTGGAGGGTAGAATTGGGTGATTGGAATTGGGTGAATGGGATTCAGAGGTTGGGATTGGGTGAATGGAATTGGGATGTTGGGATTGAGAGGTTGGGGCTGAGGGGTTGGGATTGGGAGGATGGGATTGGGTGATTGGGATTGCAGGTTTTTGGATTGGGTGAATGGGATTGGGATTGAGGGGTTGGGATTGGACGAATGGAATTGGGAGGATAGAAGGGCGGCATGGTAGCACAGTGGTTAGCACTGCTGCTTCACAGCTCCAGGGTCCTGGGTTCGATTCCTGGCTCGGGTCACTGTCTGTGTGGAGTTTGCACATTCTCCTCGTGTCTGCGTGGGTTTCCTCCGGGTGCTCCGGTTTCCTCCCACAGTCCAAAGATGTGCGGGTTAGGTTGATTGGCCAGGTTACAAATTGTCCCTGAGATGCGTAGTTAGAGGGATTAGCGGGTAAATATGTGGGGGTAGGGCCTGGGTGGGATTGTGGTCGGTGCAGACTCGATGGGCCAAATGGCCTCCTTCTGCACTGTAGGGTTTCTATGATTTTTCTATGATTTTTCTGCGAATTGTATTATCAGACAAAGGAATTTCCATAACTTCTCGCTCAGCATCATCACCAAACAAAGTTTTCACAATCAAGCTGCAGGCAGGCTGAATCAATTTTTCAGCTATTCATAGAAATCATAGAAACCCTACAGTACAGAAAGTGGCCATTCGGCCCATCGAGTCTGCACCGACCACAATCCCACCCAGGCCCTACCCCCCATATCCCTACATATTTACCCACTAATCCCTCCAACCTACGCATCTCAGGACACTAAGGGCAATTTTTAGCATGGCCAATCAACCTAACCCGCACATCTTTGGACTGTGGGAGGAAACCGGAGCACCCGGAGGAAACCCACGCAGACACAAGGAGAATGTGCAAACTCCACACAGACAGTGACCCAAGCCGGGAATCGAACCCAGGTCCCTGGAGCTGTGAGGCAGCAGTGCTAACCACTGTGCTACCGTATGTGGTTGTATGTGGTTTTGTCTGTTGAGCAATCAATTCAGCCACTTGGTAAGATACAATCTGCATCTTATCTGAGACTGTCATTCGTTTTTCGAAATATGATCATTGGCATTGCTGCTGTTCCAAAAGCCTTTCAAAATATTGAACATCCTTGTTTGCCAGATTTCCATGTTTTGACAACAGATGTCTTTTCATCTTTCTTGGGACCATATTGGAATTGGAAAGCTTCTCACCACAGATCAAGCACATAGGCTGAGGTACGTTTTCATCTCCAGTCCATGTGAAACCGAGACTCAGATAGCTGTCCCTATTTTGTCGACAAACTTTCTTTTTTGGAGGTTTGCTTGGGCCTGCTACTGGTGTAGAATTAAACGACTCTTCTTCAGCACTCTGTTCGAACGGCGATTCTGGATCACAACGTGGACTCGGATCGTCCTCAGCATCACTTGATGCTCTTGCTCTCACTTTGGAAAAATATCTATCCATGTTTAAATGTTTCTTTGATTGTCCTTGAATCTTCCCGCCACACTTGCCATCCTCTCTTGCCGCACCAGTGTGGCGTGCCGCACCGTTTGGGAACCACTGCCCTAGTCACTGGAAGAGATAAAGAGAAACATCTTCGAAACTTGGATGCCATTCTCCAGAGATTGGAAGACTATGGTCTGAGAATCCATAGGGACAACTGTGAGTCCTGCCAATCCTGGGACATGTGATAGATGCCACTAGCCTTCACAAATCGCTTTCTAAGATTAAGGCCATCACAGAGGCCGATTCGGAAACCATTACATAACCTCTTATGCCAGAATAAGACATGAAAGTGGTCAGACCAATGTAATAACGCCTTCTTGAAGGCCAAAGAAGCGTTACTCAAGTCTGAAACTCTCACGCACTTTTATCCTACTTTACTCTTACAATTTGCTTGTGATGCATCTCCTTATGGTGTAGGAGTGGTGGTTTCCCACATCATGCCATTGGGTGAAGAAGGACCTATTTATTTTGCTTCTTAAACCTCAAGCAAAGCTCAGAGCAACTATGCCCAAATTGAATGGGATGCATTAGGGACCATTTTCAGTGTCAAGAAATTCCATCAGTTCCTGTATGGGAGAGTTTACATTGCTGATGGACCATGGTACACTCACTACCATTTTTGGATCATACACGGGAACTCGCTGCAAGTTGGATGCAAAGCTGGGCATTGCTCCTGTTTGCACATACCTACAACATTAAATACCACCAGTCTAGTTTACATGGTAAAACGGATGGACTCTCAAGATTTCCATTATCTGTCAGTTCTTCAAACTGCTCCTAAGGAAACTCAAACACATTTCCTTAAGGAAATATTTTCTACTTTAACAAGAGGAGAACACACCAGTCATTTCTAAGCAAGTAAAAAAATGCACTCGGAATGACCCACTTTACAGGATGTGGAGATGCCGGCGTTGGACTGGGGTAAACACAGTAAGAAGTTTAACAACACCAGGTTAAAGTCCAACAGGTTTATTTGGTAGCAAAAGCCACACAAGCTTTCGGAGCTCCAAGTTTGGCTTGGAGCTCCGAAAGCTTGTGTGGCTTTTGCTACCAAATAAACCTGTTGGACTTTAACCTGGTGTTGTTAAACTTCCCACTTTACAGGCACAGAGATAACTTCCAGTTCCCATGTCAACGCCGGTTAAACCAACCACCACCGATGTCAGTGTGAAGATGAAAATGCCAGAGGTTTGCCAAGAACTGTTCCGAGAGCAATGACCCTCAGATTGCCTGAATCTATTGTAGTGACTTATCTAACCTAGTGATGGAGGCATTTAAATTAAGGGGTGAGGAAATGTTATATATTTGTCCCTCTTGCCTCATCATAGAGCCTTGCTGTAGTAATGTATGCAAGGAACGGATGTAATATAATGTACAGTGGGAAACAGCGAAGTACAGGCATGAGAGAAAACACACCACAATAAAGTTATGTTTGTTTACTGAGTGTTCCTGAATGTCATTATCCAAATACACAACACTTATGTCTCACTTTCTCCACGGACTCTGTTCAGTACCTGTACAAAGGTGAGCACTCAACTGGAAATCTCATTAAGAGCCAAACTTAACTTGGACTTCCAAATGTTGCATAGGGCAAGAAACCAAGAGATTGTGTAAATCTCTTGCACAAGAGTGTTTACGGGTCACATCGAGCGGATTAGGCTCAGAATCAGCTTTTTAAAATAACTCTCTAGGTTTGCATTCAACAATGAATAATAAAAATTTCACACAGGAGAACACCATTTGGCCTCCAGTGCCTCCATTTTCTCTTATGTAAAGCCATTCCTCCTGCCACTTTTTTTTCTCAAATATTTACCTTTAATACTTTCAATCTCTTTTAGATTATATTTCACTTTTAACATATAACGAAGTCCACAAGTTTAATTCATCCCAAATGTTTACCATTTTATTGCCATCACTCCCACCCACCATGTTGTTGAGACTACTGCCAGCTCTGCTCCATACCCACCATATTGCTCTTTCTTAGTCTAGCCTCTTTGCCCAAACCACAACCGTCCATGACTGACCCCACTCTCTCCTTTTGTAACTCCATCCCCAAACACAATCCCGTCTCTTGCACAGTCCCATCTGCCCCTGACTCCCCAAGTCCACTATTGCACTCTTTCCACCACCACCACATCACCCATCCGCTCACCCCCAACAAGCTGAAACCTCATACACAGAGTCAATTTACCCAAACATCACACCTCCCTCTGCTTCACCTCAACAGTCCAGATTGTTTCCCCAGTGGCCAAACCAGTTTCTGGTTAACTCTAAGCGAGAACAAGCCCCACAGACATGTGCTTCACTTCTTTGGAGTCTTTTCTCATACATCTGACCAAAATCTTTGTTGTGCCTTCTGGCCACCCCTGGCTTCAATTTCATTTCCTTTAGACAGCAGAGAATGGCGGAAAATTTAATTGTAGCACTGGAGTTAAAATGGCCTGTGCCTCAAAGTGAACTCTCTGTAGTTCCTCCCATCCCCAACTCTTGCCTGTCCTTGCTTGAAATTGATCCTAATGTGTTGTAAAATCTTCTCTCAAATGAATATTTGTCTTAGTTGGGGTTTTGAGCCAAAAACAGGAAGCATAGCACAAACCGAAGCAAACAGCTGTGAACAATAAGCTCTTTATAGTTCCCTATCACACGACACAGTACTCAAGTCATTCCTGGTGCAAGTGGAAGAACAAAATATGCAAGATTATTCTCTTGCCATCAGTTGACTCAACTGCACCAGGTTTCACATTATTTTCAAACTGCAGCATGGCTTTCAGCTTAAGTTTGAAAAATCAAAATGGACACAAAGGCCTAGCGGCACAGCAGACTGCAGTTGGGTGTCCTTTTGTTTAAAATTGCAGCAGGCCAACAAAGAAGCGAGCAGTGTTAAATCTGCTCTTTGCAAACATTAAAAAAGTTGAAAAATTAAACTTAAATTATCCCCATGCTTTCCAACGTTTTAAGATTTCACTTTACCAGCAGGGAAGCTGTTGATGTCAAATGACACAAAGTATGAAGTTAAAATTCCACAGCACCCCACACCTATGTAAGCCACCTCAATATCCAATACGATAGATTCTGGTTTTTCATATTCCTTTCCAGTTAGAGTCACATACTCATCGATGACTAGATGTTACACGATAATGCTAATAATGATAAATAATGAGTGCGCAACTCAAATCTTTACTCCACAGGACAAAAGAGATGCTCTTAGTTCTGACACCCCAGGAGAAATTCTTACCATCTCCATCTCTCGGAAGCCGGACATAAAGTCATACATCGAGTCATGCAGGGCAGAAAAGGCCCTTCGAGTCTGCACCAACAAGAAGGTAGTTACAATGAAGAAAGGTACAGAAGAATGATGGAGCAGGTAATGGAGTGAAATAAAATCAAACCAGTGTTAAAGAGAGAAATAAAGAGTTGGAAAAATTTAATTAAGGAGAAAAAAAAGAGACAAGATGGAAAATTAAAGAACAAAATTGAATTGTAAAGATTTCTAAGAACCATTTGCAGGAATGAGACTTCACAGTTTTAACTGTTTACTTTCTGGGCTGAGGAGAGTGTAAGGCTTCGCAGAAACAAAAAAGCACATTGTTACACTGTTAACAAGCCTGAGTTTTCTGTGGTGAGTTTAATTGTGAAATGCAACAATTTCTTGAGCCTCACGTGGTTGATCACGAGCTGCTATTTTCACAAGGCTAAAGGCAGAGTGACGCAAATCATCCAGCAGTTTGTGGCAATTCACGGCCCTCTCTTCCTCAAACTGAGTTGCTGAATGATTTCCACACCAATAAAGGCATTTACATGAAACTAGCTGTTATTTTTCTTGCATATTTTGGATCAACATGCTATTTGTGAGTACAGTCAGTAATACCAGTCCACACACAGCATCTGAATTTGTGTGTTTGTATGGAGTTTAATAAACAAGGAAAATTTGTGGTCCGACCTCAAGAAATAATTTGCTGATTAAATTAAATAAAATATCCAGTGATGTTAAATAATTGACAATACAATTAAGTGCTGTTTAAAATAGTTCCTAAATTAAAGACAAAATTTAATTATCTCAATACTACACCAGACAATGCATGAACAGATTGCCTGAGCTGGTTCATTCATCCCATCAAAGAACAAAGAACAATACAGCACAGGAACAGGCCCTTCGGCCCTCCAAACCCGCGCCGCTCCCCAGTCCAGGATTGAATCCTGAATCCAGGATCCCCGCCCAATTTTCCAGCCTATCTACATACTAATATCCTATCCACCGAGCTGTCCCTCACAGCTATGATGCTTTGTTCATCACAACCTATAAACTCACCCCTACCCCCCCATTCCAGACCATGTGATCTCCAGGGAGAGGCGAAAACCCAGAGTGAAAACACCAGGGCCAATATGGGGAAAAGAAAATCTGGGAAATTCCTCTCCGACCCCCTGAGGCGATCGAAACGAGTCCAGGAGATCACACTGGCCCTGATCTGAAAATGCTTCCCAACCCTATTCATTTCCACTTCCACGAACACCATATGAATTCCCTGCCCCCGAGACAGGTTCCCAACTATCCGCAGTCTCGCTCTGTACTGGCACCAGCAAGATGATCATAGAATGAAGCCTTGAAACGAGAAACAAAGAACAATTAGCCCGCGCCGCTCCCTGGTCCAAACTAGACCACTCTTTTGTATCCCTCCATTCCCACTCCGTTCATATAGCTGTCTAGATAAGTCTTAAACGTTCCCAGTGTGTCCGCCTCCACCACCTTGCCCGGCAACCCATTCCAGGCCCCCACGACCCTCTGTGTAAAATATGTCCTTCTGATATCTGTGTTAAACCTCCCCCCCTTCACCTTGAACCTATGACCCCTCGTGAACGTCACCACCGACCCGGGGAAAAGCTTCCCACCATTCACCCTATCTATGCCTTTCATAATTTTATACACCTCTATTAAGTCTCCCCTCATCCTCCGTCTTTCCAAGGAGAACAACCCCAGTTTCCCCAATCTCTCCTCATAACCAAGCCCCTCCATACCAGGCAACATCCTGGTAAACCTCCTCTGTACTCTCTCCAAAGCCTCCACGTCCTTCTGGTAGTGTGGCGACCAGAACTGGACGCAGTATTCCAAATGCGGCCGAACCAACGTTCTATACATCTGCAACATCAGACCCCAACTTTTATACTCTATGCCCCGTCCTATAAAGGCAAGCATGCCATATGCCTTCTTCACCACCTTCTCCACCTGTGACGTCACCTTCAAAGATCTGTGGACTTGCACACCCAGGTCCCTCTGCGTCTCTACACCCTTTATGGTTCTTCCATTTATCGTGTAGCTCCTCCCTACATTATTCCCACCAAAATGGTGTTGTTGTGTTACAGATCATTCAGGAAGTCTGAGTTGTTATGGCAACATGCCCTTTTACATGTATGTTGTAGTCTGGAGCTATGGCTAGTGATGGTAGAGGTTCCAATGTTCTTTCCATCGCATGGCTAACTAGGAATTTCTCCCACTCTTACTGTCTGCCATTGTGTTGGAAAAGTTTGCTGGTAGATAATCTGTTTGGCCTTCTTTGGCCATTAAGTTTGTGAGATATAAGGGTCTGGTACATATAAGGTTAAAATGGGACTCAAACAACATTGGGAAAGCAGAAAGCAATCAAATATTTGGTAAAATTATGAAACAGGTGGGTCTGAGGGTTCCATTGCTGAAATGCGAATTTCCATATACATCACTGCAAGCAGCATGACCAGTGAGTGAGGGAAAATGCAATGGAGATGAACACAGCATACATCCAGCCTGAGAAAAAAATGAGCTAAATTACCAACTACCTATCACAGCAGTCTGGAGTTGGGCAGAGCTATGTGTACAAGATAACGTGGAGGCAGCTCTTATCTTGAACCCTTTACTGTAAATATGTACATAGTTCTAGTAGTTAATAAATGCATACAGTTAACCCACTTAAGACAACAAAGACTTCAGTAAGCCCTACCAAACGGTATCCAACATCTTACAGCAGTCCTGGAGTGAGACTTGAACCTGGAGCTCCTGGCTCAGAGGCAGGGAGTTGCACCACAAGACCTCCTCATCACACCAGTAACTCTCACCTATTCGAACACTGGTCTCCAGTGACCTTAACTGTTCTTCTGAATATAACAGTCAATCCCCCCTGAAGGATTTGGTTGGGATTTAAATACCCTTGGCGATTGCTTGTGCCATCTTTTCAGCAGCTGCTTCACCATATAGAGCTGCCTCTTGTTGACGTAACAGTAGTGATTACATTTCAAAAAGTTACCATGTTCATGAAGGATTTTGGAGTATGATCGACTATTATACAAATGTAGTTCTAGTTCACTTGCACAAATATGCGGACCGCAAGTAGTCTGAAAGATGAGGCAACATAAATTTTAACTAATGATTTTTCAAAAAAGCTGGAACAAAGTAAAGAACAGCGGCAAAGCTAAGTACCATTTTCTGTTTTATAAATGAAATTTAATTCCTTGCTTCTAGTTTCCCCAGTTGCAAATAGTAGTTTATTTTTTTAAATTTCTGCATTACTAGTAAATATAACCATTTTCCATAAGAATGCAGAAATGCAAACATATTAACAGCATCAAACAAACAGGCGTAAGGATTAACTCACCAATGTACGATCTAGATAAATAAAACTCCAGTTAGTTTCTTACATTACAGATTCCCTCCATCGTCAAATTTGCAACCATCGATGGGTAAGCAGGGACCAGGACATTACATCAGAAAGCCAGAAAGTGGAAATCACTCCCTGTTCCAAACATCCAACACAATCAAGTTTACTCCCAAAATAATTAGGATTCTCAGAGGCAGAGATTAAACCAGGCCATCCGAATAATTTCCAACTTTCATTCCTACACACTCAATTTTTACTCACCTTATATAGGTAACTGGTGCGTCCCACAGCTCCCAACTTGCCTGTGTAATTCATAAAGAAAACATTTCCTTCTGTTGCACCATAAAACTCACACATCTTAATATTGCCAAATCGCTCTAGAAATTCTTTCCAGACCTCAGACCTTATACCATTTCCAACAGCCATGCGCACCTGGTGATTATTTTCTCCTTCTATCTGTAAAACAAAAAGAGTTCAAGCTAAATATACATGTACAGTCATGAAGTAGCAGTGAAAAAGCAGCCACCACAAACAACAGTGTGGCTTTTGTTTTAAAAGTAATGTCTATTCGTTCCCTAGAGTGCGTGGCTGCGTGGGTTTCCTCCGGGTTCTCCAGTTTCCTCCCACACTCTAAAGATGTGCAGGTTAGCTTGATTGGCCATGCTTAATTGCCCCTCAGTATCCCAAGATGTGTCGGTTAGTGGGGTAAATATGTGGGGTTCTGGGGCGAAGGCCTGGAGAACACGCTCTGTCGGAGAGTTGGTGCAGACTCGATGGGCCGAATGGCTTCCTTCTGCACTGTAAAAATTCTATGGTCCTAATTTTATGAATAAGTGACTTCAGTAGAACTTTAAAAGAAGTAACATGCGTTTTTTGTTGAATTAATTTACCTTCACCCTTCTTGTATTTCTTTAAAACAATAGGACTATTTAATGGCATTAGGATATTGGGCGGAATTTTATGGCCTCGCTCATCCTGAAACCGTAAAATCCCACCCGAGGTCAATGGACCTTTCCATTGTCTGCCCTGCTCTGATTCATGTGGTGGGCAGGGCATTAAAATTCCAAGCATTGTATTATCCTTTATGCTAACAAGACTGAATTGTGAGCAAATGCAATAGATTCCTTATACAAAAATTGCATGATCCTGGAGATGGGTTAGCCTGCTGGGAACATAGGAAAGGGATGACAAAGGAACACTGCACTTCCCTATTTACAACCAATCTAAAACATGATAAAAAATTAAACAAATAAGTTAAGTTTAAATCTATTTATGTCATATCAATGTTATAATTAGCTAGATTTAGAATTTGCTGCCATAATATTCAAAACTCTTCTCAAATTTCAATAACTATAAAAAATAAAGCACTGCTAGATTTACGAACTGTTGAATAATTGTAATCGAGGACAGCATTACATTTCCCACAACAGGTCAAGTCTTCATCATTCCTGGAAAGGTTTTCAAACTCCAATAGTCATATACCAGAATCCACAGGGAGGAAGAAAAACCACTTTCTAACACAGTTCATTTCATAAATTGTAACCATTGCAAAGGCAGTCTTCCATAATCTTTTAAAAGGCCCATCTTTCTTTGTGCTAGCCCATAAAAACGTCAGAACAGACAACCACAATGATGTATGAAGGTTGTAAATAGACATTTAGTATGAACCGTAAAAGAATGTAAAGCACAAATACTCAAAATTCAATAGTTTAATATTTTAACATTTAATTCTCCTGAAACAAATCTCCTTTCCACTGACTGAACTCAACAATCCATTTTTCCCCAGTATCTTTCAATTCCTTCTCACTTTACAACAGTACTTTTCTGTTTCTTATTTGTCCTAGAAATGTGGGCCATGATTCTCCCAAAAGCGCTGAATTGGTGGGAAAACTGTTCTAGATCCCGACTGTTTTTGTCAGTTCAGCTTCTCACTCGAATCTCCGCACTCTGTGCGCTGCAGAGGTCCCAATCAGGAATCTCATTAAAAACCCAGTGGCCTATTCACGCCGGAGTCTGATAGTTCCGGAACTCTGCGCATGCGCAGTGGTCTTGACCTGTCAGACTCACCGTTTGCTGGCCAGCCCGATCGCTGGCCAGCTGGGGACCCCGCAGTGCTGCACCTCCATGGCCCAATCGTGGCCCCACAACAATTCCCTGGCCAGCCCTGACCCTGCCTGCCCCAGAGCGCCCCGATATCCATCCCACTCCTCCCAGCAGCGGCAATCCCACCCCGGCAGACCACCCCCCACCCACCCAGCTGACCTCCCCCCTCCCCCCAGGGTCAGACCTGCCCCTTGGGAGGCAGGACCTCCCCCCCCCCCCACACAAGCACACCAACCCCCCAGCCTGCCCCAGCCACTGCCCTCCATCCCAGACCGATCACCATGCAAAGTGGCAGCGGGATCCCCAACCCCACCGATCGCTCATAGACCCCACCCAAATGTCCCGCCCCCTTGGCACTGCCCGATGTCCGATGGGCAGTGCCATGGTGCCCCCTGGGCATGGGCACTTTGCCCCTTGGGCAGTTCCAGGGGCACAGGCTGGCACTGCCAGGGTGCCCATGCCCGGGGGCACCTCCCCCCCCCCCCCCCCAGCGCTCGACCTCCTGGGGGCCCCCGATTGCCCTCCCTTCATTCCGGCAGGGTCTCCCGCTAGTTCCCCGAATGTGGGGAGCTATTCTAAACCCCGCCGGAATGAAGTACTCCTGGCGGGGTGGGAGATTCAATCAGGACCGATAAGTTCCCGATAATGAAATATAAAATACATTTAAAACATATTTTTAAAAGGTTCAAATTACTTACCTGCCTTCCTGCCGGTTTCCAGCGTGGTCTGGCCTGCGACTGTTCGTTGGCTCTGGGAGACGTGCATGCGTTCCCGGCATGCACGTCTAATATTCTAACATTCTAATATTCTTTCTAAGGTAAAGGGACCAAAACTTCACACCATAATCCAGGTTTGGTCTATCTAAGGATACAATTGAAGCAAGACTTTCTACTCCTATACTCAAACAGTAGCATTCAGTGACTTATTGATGAGGACACCTAGGCCCATTTGCACATCTACACTTTCTGATTTCTTATCATTTAAGAAATACTTTTGTGCATCCATTCCTCCTACGAAAGTGGATAACCTCACATTTTCCCACATTACATTCCATCTGCCATGTTCCATTCATTAATCTGTTCAAATCTCCTTGAAGCCACAATGCAACTTCCACACAACACACATTCCCACCTAGCTATGTTTCATCGATGAATTTGGAAATATTACATTTGGTTCCAACATCCATATTGTATACTGTGAACAGTTGGGCCCAAGTACTGATCCTTGTGGTACAACACTCATCACATCCTCCCAATGCGAGAATGACCCTTCATTCCTGCTTTCTGCCTGTTAACCAATCTTAATCTATACCAGTATATTATCTTCCGTCCCATGTGCTTTAATTTTGCTATCCAACTTCCAATGAGCAACTTCATCAAAAGTCTTCTGAAAATCCAAGTACATTAAGTCCACTGACTCTCCTATATCAATTCTGTTAATATATCTTCAAACAACTCCAACAGGTGCATCAAACCTGATTTCCCATTCATAAATCCATGTTGAGTATCCCAACAAGATCATTTATCACATTCTTCAGAAACGACTATAATGGCCTAACCATCAGGAAAAATAGAGCTAAAATGAAAATATCAGGGAGATCCAATACATTGGAATGTTTTCTGCTGGTTATTTATATTTTTTAAACTATTAGAATTTTGGGCTACTTAAAGGCTGGGACAATTTGGTTGTGTCAATGGAATTAGTGCTTTTGATATGCTGATGAGCCGAGCAATACTGCAAACCGATGTCTACTCAATGCAAGCTGGATTGAGTGGAGAACAGAGCATAAAGGTTTGAATAAGATTTTAAGAGGTTCAAAGGAGGAGATAAGGTGTGAACTTTGAATACACATTCTAAAAGGTAGATTCATGAAATGAAGGTAATTATGTTTGATTGCTGAATAGGCTAGTTCAGATAAGGGAAGATCAAAAGGGAAAAACTGCATATCAGAAGCATTCAACATGTACAAGGGTAGCTGTGTGAGGCCATGACGAACAGCAGGAATAACTGTTTAATTCCCAGCAAGCCGTGTGTGTGAAGAAAGTCTGCTTTGAAAAAAACAGTTGTTTTGTTCTACCTCAGAAGCAATGCCAGAGAGATAACTGCCTGGTGTGGTAAATGTTTCTGTATTTTGTTTATAGTTTTTAAAAACCTATAAAATGTTATAAAGGCTTTGGGGAGAATCTTGTGAGCTCTTTCCCATGACCCTCATCCTGCCCCCACTCATCTGAATCCAAGGATTCAGCGGCGATCTCTGGTGATGTCCCGGCAGCATTATCGAAAGCAAACACACTGCTCCCAGTGGCACTGCTAGCAATGGAGAGCTGCTGGTCTCTGATTGGTCAGCAGTTCTTGATGGGCAATACTTCCACAGTCAGGGTCCTAAATCCCTGGGAAGGCCCAGTGCTGGCAGTTAAGTGCCTGAGAGGCACTTAATTTCCTCAGGCCTCCCATATGGAAATGGCATTGGTTTCTCACCAACTATTGGGCAGGACCAACACTAAGAACATTAAATCCAGCCCTCTAACTCTTAGCCAATCTTCTATCCATTCTGCAACTGCTCATTTAACACCAAGAGCTTCAATTCTGCTAACAAGCATAAATTCTGGTTCTTAATGAAATGGAAGCACACATACACAACATCAACTGCACTGTCCTTATCCACCATCACTGTTGTCAATCAATTTTAATTACATTAGTGAAACATAACTTGCTGGCTCTTGTATATTATTTTTAATAGCATCCAGTATCCCAGCAATCACCTTGTTTATCATCACTTTATCAATGGTATATGTCAGGATGTTTATCATTTGAATAATTATGATGACCCTAACAGTGTTGTAATATGTCTTTATCACTTTGAGGGAAGTGCATCATGTGATCCAGCCTCAGTAACCCATCAGCTTAGAGCTGAACACAGACTGCACAGCCCTGCTCCTGAGCCTTCAAGCTTTCGAAGCTCAAAATGGACAATGAGGTTATACAGCATCAGGTTCAGCTTAACCCGACCAAGCAGCAAGAATTGGAATGGGATCAGAAAGTTAATTGCAATGTCTCTATGTGAGTCAATTCAGTCAATGTTGAGTAATGAAAAATTCTGGCATGATCAGTTGTGTACTAATCACACAGCTGGTCAACATGACAACTACTGTGGAAACAAGGATTGTGGTCGAGAGATAAAATTGAGCAGATCTTAATCTCACTGACAGATATACGATGACCAGTCTGGGTACTGATAACGTGACCAAAAAGATACTTTTATGAGAATCCTGCTAAGTTGTACCTCAAACAGGACAGAGGAATTTTCAAATCTCATGGGTGGAATTTTCCCAAAAAATAACAGAGCGGAGTTTTCCCATCCTGCCCGCCACGGGAATTGTAGCGGGCGGGACATAGACCATGCAAAGGTCCGTTGAGCTCGGGTGAGATTTTCCGGTCTTGGGGCGAGCGCGGCCGGAAAATCCCGACCAGAGTGTCATTTTCGGAGAGAAAATCAGTGCAATTCCCGCCAGCCCTGGTAGTATAATCTGGATCGTAATCTTCAGGCATTTTGAAAAAATGTTTTTCATACATGAAAAACATCGTGCCTGAGGCACAAAGTGTCTGATTCGCCCCCCCCCCCCCCCACCTCCCCAGGGTCATCTGAGCACTTCAATGAAGCGGACGCTACATTTAACATCTCCATAACACTTGATCTGATTCAAGCCAGGAGAGTGGCAGCAATGAAATCAGCTCCTAGATTTATAGAGGGGACCCTCATTTGCTGGATGCCATGAAGGTGGGGGGTGGGGGGCACAATATACCCTAGGGCTGACAGGAGACCCTCCAGCAAGGTCACAAATTCCGCCTGGGAGACAGTGGTGGCATTGGTCAGTGCTAGCAACTTGACCAAAAGGATGGGAGAGCAATGTAGGAAAAAGATGAATGATCTACCATGATCAGCAAGGGTAAGTGCTCCCAGTCTCCTCTTGGCACTCCACCCCCAGAATGTCACCTGGAACCCACATGCAGTTCCCCAGCACTCGACCTCCCAGCAACACCCTCAAACACCTCACGACACTCCTCATCAGAACCCCTTCCCGTTTCAGTGCAGAGCCCACACATGCCAGTTGTCATCAACCTCTGACCCACCAGGCGCCCAGTTCACATTATCCCCTTTTGTTTCCTTGCAGGTGAAGATCACCCACAAATGCCAACAGAGAGAGACGACAGGTGATGGGATGCCTGAGCTAAGGATCCTGACACCGTATGAGGAAAGGGCCATAGAGCACACAGGGGAGGAGCAGAATCAGGTCTGTGCTGAGAGTGAGGTGGGCCTGCGGGAGAAAAGTGAAGAGCCACTGCATCTTCATCCAGATGACCAGTCTCAAGTGAGTTCTGTGTTGTCCAAATCCTTGTGCAGCCATGTCACTTGCCTTGCAGGAATGTCAACTGAAGAGCCTGGTCCGTCTACCAGCAGTGTCCCACCAACCACCCTCGACAGCACCTTGGAGGAGATCTCGGAAGAGGAAACAGATGAAGCATCACAGCTCTCATCCGCATTATTCACCATCGTAGAGGCACACACCTCGGTGGGCAAAATTAACAGGCAGACCTCTGGGTTACTACCTGGTCAGCACCACACTATTTCTGATACCCATCAGGTGGAGATAAGAATATCCCAGAGATCGCACAGTTGGAAATCTGCTGGATCGCATGACACTGCTGTGCCCCAGCCAGTTCCCTGCCTCTGGAAACGTTTTCTCCTCAACTGCTTAAGGTGCAACAGCAGAGCCGTGAATACCAGGAGGGCATGTCAGTGACACTCCTGCAACTGCAAGGTCAAACGGAGGACTCCTAAAGCCTTCTGTTGCAGGAGATGGTGCTGGCAATCCATGGCACCCAGGCCAACACTACAGGGATGGTGTTCGCAGTGGAAAGCTTGGGGCAAGATATCAGATCCATGACTGGAGAACTCTGAAGCATGACTCAGTCCCTGAGGATCATGGCTAAGGGGTTCAACACCAAGGTGCAGACAAAGGGGGGCTCCAGGACTGGCAGTGCCAGATGATGTTGAGGCTTCAGTTGCTCACTCCACCTGCCCCTCCATCTCACAAAGTGATCCAGGGGCCTACAAGCACCTGAAGGAGGAGGAACCACTGGAACTCATCTAATAACAGGAACATCTAATACATGACGAGAATCTGCAAGTTACAGTGTCAGTCAGTTTAGTGTAATTCACTGCAAGAAGTTGAGATACTACATTAGTCATTAACACGGTACATGTAATATGCCACCTAAAATACTGAAAAGCTCCTCCAGAAAGTCTGAGTCGCGGTTTCTCTGTCCATAACATCGCATCACAGAATCCATACAGTGCAGAAGGCGCCATTTGACCCATTGAGTCTGTACCGACTCTCTGAACGAGTATCTTACTCAGGCCCTCTCCCCCGCCCTATCCTCATAACCCCACACATTTACCATGGCTAATTCATCTAACCTACACATCTTGGAACACTAAGGGGCAATTTAGCATGGCCAATCTACCCCATCTGCATATATTTGGACTGTGGGAGGAAACAGGAGCACCCGGAGGAAACCCACGCAGACATGGGGAGAACGTGCAAACTCCACATCCAAAGTCGGAATTGAGCATACTCTTAACTTGTGAAAGTTGTGGGAAGAAGGAGGTTCAATGACTCTTCAGAGCATTGACACGCAACCTCTTAAAGCAATTACAATGTACAATAACTATGCTTAAGACTAGTGGGCAGGATTTCCCAGTCGCGCTTCCCCAAGGCCGAAAATTCCCAACTGAGGTCAACGGACCTTTAAATGGTCTGCCAAATTTTCCAGTCCTGCCTGTGGTGATTCCTGTGGTTCATAGGACCAGACTGATTTGAATCTTCAATTCAAATAAATTGAATTTAGTTCTTCAATCTTGAGCATACATTGCTCAAGATTGCCTTGCCCTCATTTACTTTATATTCTTGCGAACAGATTGGTGCCCAATGCCTGCCACAGGTAGAGCACTAGAGGGGGCATCCCCACATTTAAGTACCTTATCCCTCTTGAGGAGGAGGCAATGGGAAATGACCAGCATCCGGTTGCTTACTGAGCACATGCCCCGTCACTCTGGCATTGCTGTGAAGTATCAGACTGCTAAATCTTTGATCTACTTCTCCATCTCCTTAATCCTGGTTCAAATGAGATAATGTTTGCCAAATCTTGGCCTATACCCTCTTTTCCTGAGATCCATAAGCAGTAGCTGCTAGAGGAGCAGTAGGATGATAATGAAATGGAGGGAATGATGAAGGTTAGACCACCCATAACAATGCATCTGTCAGGCCTCCCACAGCATTATGACAGTGGAACATGGGAGGTGACACAAAAGCTGCCTAGCAGCAAGTTGGCATGAGCTGAGAACCACATCAGCCCTCAAGAAAGCATGAGGGGTCAACAACTTTCTGCAAGTCTGGTTCTGAAATCACATTTGCGAGAAGCTTGAAAATAATTGATGGAAAGAACGCATAGGTATCCAAGGGAAAATGATGTTAAGAAAGAATATGGTGATTATTTTCACTTTGAAATTATTGTATTAAAATAGACTGTCTTTATCATGGTGCTTTGAAATCCATGGAAGTTATTCATATAAGGAAAGGGTGCATTTTGGTGCTAGATTATTCACTCAAAAATTGATTACAGGCGCAGTCTTGTGAAATCAAAGAGATTTGATGTGTTGTCATGTGATAAGGTGTTTGTGGATTGAAGGAATATCCCTTTGTTTGTAACTTGGGGAGAATGGGGACAGGCTATGGTGCCAAAGGCATACAAATGGAAAGTTTTCAGAGATGCCGTGTGTTCATCAGGTCCCTGGTATTAACCCTTTGAATTTTGATCATCATGGTGGCCTGCTCCATTCAATTCTGGTTCCACCTGTGCACTCACCTCAAATTGCAGCCCTTTCTGAAGGCAGGCTAAAACTACTCTCAAGGCCCCAACCAATCGCAATGTCAGTCCAGGAAGAATGGTCTTAACACTCTCATGGCCTCTCAATGACGAGTGTAGCAGAGGGATATGTCTCATTGTTGGACTCTTCTACTGTTGCTCAGGCATCATTAGACATGGGAGCATAGGATAGGCTTTGTCACCCAGAACACATCCATTGATTTGATTCTCTTCCATCAAGAGATCCTGGAATGCTGGACTATGAATATTGAAGGTATCACGATTACTTCCTGCATGTTGGGTGTTGATGTGCAGGATCCTCATTATTGCCTCATGTAATCTAAACATTGAGAGAATTTTGCTGTTGACATCATTGACTAGGCATCCTGTGGATATCTATAAAGCAATGTGAGTGCCATCCACGGCACCTCCTAAATCACAGGAAGCCATCGACCCTATACAACAATGGAGCCGTATCTTGTTGCCTCTCTGTAATCTTGAATCAAAAATACTGATGTAGAATTGTCTGAATTTGTGCTATTATAGAGGGAAATTATACTGTGGAGGATCCTGGCAACTTTTAGCCTATAACTTTCATAAATTTCCACTTAAAAATGATCAAAAAGATGAGTAATATCTACTATAGTTGGACTCAAGGCTAACCTATGGGGTCTCAAATGCATGTGTGCCTTGAGCTGCACATTTAAGATAATTACACTAACCTGAAGTACTGAATTTGAGGGGCAAAAGAAATTTACATTCAGACAGTATTTCTACAATGGCCAACAGTTATTCAGCAAGCAATCCACTGTACCATTATTGCCAACTGGTCTTAACTTACAATGAATGGCATTACTGTTAGCAGCAGAATTTATGTAAAATTGAATCCTTCATATTTCAAAGTTCCACCGGATAGCAGAAATCGGGTCATCATCAATACACAAAGCTAAATGCAAATAGTTCCCTCAATCATAAGGTCAGAAGTGGGGATGTTGCTGATGATTGCACAATGTTCAGTACTATTCGCAACTCCTCAGATACTGAAGCAGGCCGTGTCCATATGAAAGAGCTGGACAACATTCAGGCTTGGACTGATAAGTGGCAAGCTGCACAATTGCTAGTCAGTGACCATCTCCAACAAGAGAGAATCTCTCCTTGATATTCAATGGCATTACCATTGCTGAATTCCCCCACTATCATCATCTTGGGGGCTACCATTGACCAGAAACCGAACTGGATTAGTTATATAAATATTGTGGCTGGAATTCTGTGCCTGCGTTGGCCGTGAGTGCAAAAGGCAACGCGGTGAAAAATCCCGCGAGAGCTGGAAAAGGAGAATCTCACTGATGAGATCTTGTTTTCAGATTTCCCCATACCCCCGCCACTGACATAATGAGGATCCTATCCAGGAAGCCTGAGATCCTCATTTCAATTAATTATAGGAGAAGATCCTGAGGGACAAGATTTATGAGCATTTAGAGAGGTTTAGTATGCATAAGAATACTGAGCATGGCTTTGTCAAAGGCAGATTGTGCCTTTCGAGCCTGGTGGAGTTCTTCGAAAACGTGACTAAACACATTGATGAAGGGAAAGCGGTAGATGTGGTTTATATGGATTTTAGCAAGGCGTTCGATAAGGTCCCCCATGCAAGGCTTCTAGAAAACGTGAGGGGGCATGGGATCCAAGGGACTGCTGCCCTGTGGATCCAGAACTGGCTTGCCCAAAGGAGGCAGAGAGTGGGTATAGATGGGTCTTTTTCTAAATGGAGGTCGGTCACCAGTGGTGTGCCCAGGGATCTGTTCTGGGACCCTTGCTGTTTGTCATTTTCATAAATGACCTGGATGAGGAAGCGGAGGGATGGGTTGGTAAGTTTGCCGACGACACGAAGGTTGGTGGGGTTGTGGATAGTCTGGAGGGATGTCAGAAGTTACAGAGGGACATAGATAGGATGCAAGACTGGGCGGACAAGTGGCAGATGGACTTCAACCCAGATAAATGCGTAGTGGTCCATTTTGGCAGGTCAAATGGGATGAAGGAATACAATATAAAGGGAAAGACTCTTAGTACTGTAGAGGATCAGAAGGACCTTGAGGTCCAGGTCCATAGGACTCTAAAATCGGCCTCGCAGGTGGAGGAGGGGGTTAAGAAGGCGTATGGTGTGCGGGCCTTTATCAATTGAGGGATTGAGTTTAGGAGTCCGGGGGTAATGGTGCAGCTATATAAGACCCTCGTCAGACCCCACTTGGAGTACTGTGCTCAGTTCTGGTCACCTCATTACAGGAAGGATGTGGAAAAGATTGAAAGGGTGCAGAGGAGATTTACAAGGATGTTGCCTGGATTGAGTGGCATGCCTTATGAGGATAGGCTGAGGGAGCTCGGTCTTTTCTCCTTGGAGAGACGTAGGATGAGAGGAGACCTAATAGAGGTATATAAGATGTTGAGAGGCATAGATTGGGTGGATTCTCAGAGGCTTTTTCCCAGGGTGGAAATGGCTGCTACGAGAGGACACAGGT
Organism: Mustelus asterias; assembly: GCF_964213995.1. Lineage (NCBI taxonomy): Eukaryota > Metazoa > Chordata > Chondrichthyes > Carcharhiniformes > Triakidae > Mustelus > Mustelus asterias. The sequence continues at coordinate 55,282,077 of NC_135806.1, read as the reverse complement.
TTAAGGTGCTGGGGGGTAGGTACAGGGGAGATGTTAGGGGTAAGTTTTTCACACAGAGGGTGGTGGGCGAGTGGAATCGGCTGCCGTCAGTGGTGGTGGAAGCAAACTCAATAGGGCCTTTTAAGAGACTCCTGGATGAGTACATGGAGCGTAATAGGATGGAGGGTTATAGGTAGGCCTAGAAGGTAGGGATATGTTTGGCACAACTTGTGGGGCCGAAGGGCCTGTTTTGTGCTGTAGTTTTTCTATGTTCCTATAATATAAATAAATTATATTAATTATAATATAAATTTTTTAAAATTATAATATAAAAAATATTATATAACCCCCCGCAACAGCTAAAATTATGGCTGGGAAAGAATTCTGTCAAATAAGTATTACCTTTGGCTGATTACACAGATAGCGGCAGAGTTCTCCAATGTATTGGAATACTGTAACATTGTACTTTCGACAGTCATTCCAGAACTGGCTAGCTGAGAATTTCTTCTTTAGCACCAATGTTGCACCTAAACACAAAAATGTACCTTTCAAACATTTTGCGCAGTTACAAAATAAATGTTCTCCTAATCAAGTACTGTGAATAAACTTGAGCTTCTGTGGCAATTACGATTACAAGGGTCAGCAGCAGAATATATTAACACATATGGGTGGGTAGAAATATAGCCACAGAATTTCAGAGTGTAATTTTCAAGTTAAAATTTGGGACCATCAGATAGCTTAGTGTGTAAATGCGCCAACTAATACATGGATTGAGTCACACCAAACTTAAAACAGAAAATATTGGAAGACATGGCAGCTTTTCAGAATCTGAAAAAGAAGCGAGATTAGCATTTTTCAGGTTGCGATTATTTCAATCCAAAATGTTAACCCATCTCTTCTCTTTTTAGATGTTGAAGAATTTACTTCCAACTTTGGGTTTTATTTCAGATCATAACTTGTTTCTTCCTTCTTTTTCCTCACTAACTTTCTCCCTTTCTCCTGAAAATGCTCAATTCTTGTTGACATAAGGTTCACTGGGTGCCAGTTACCCTATAATACCTTACCCAAGTTATCATTATTCAATGATTATTCAAGAGTGTGTATGGTTCTTGCTTCTAGTAAGGGGTAAAGACCAATAGTGTCTAATATTTGGGGCGAGATTTTACGGCCTCGCTCAAAGTGAAATTGCAAAATTCCACCCGAGGTCAAAGGGTTGTTCTGCCCCTCACCCACTCCGAATCCAGTGGCTGGTAAAATTCCGGCCTTGATCTTTAATCTATGTTTGATTATTTGATCCCAATCTGAGTAGTGCTGAAGGCTTTACCCTGGTTTCACTCGCAACAATAGTTAGAGAGGAACTATATCAACTAATGCCCCTTCTTGATTGTTATCCACTCCTTCCTGGGAAGTGCACATGCAGATGATGGCAAGGAGAACATTTCCTGTCTAGATTTACCTTAGGTGCAGGGAGGGAGGTGGCCAAAAATTGGAATGCTGGTAGCAAGCTGCCTTTGGATGCACAACTAACTTTTAAAGGTTAAGGGCTTTATGTCATCCTGGGAGAGTGACAATATTTGAAGGTGTTTCACAGACAAAAAATGTTTTAAAATCATAGAGCTACTCTCAATCAATTTACTGTTTGTGCCATCTTCCATGAGTCTTTCACATTCATTTGAACCAAGAGAATAGGTCGGCACCTTCTCCAGAATTCTGTATTTGAATATCAATCAAACTTATGAGCACAGCTCTTGGTTAAGGACGAGACTCAAAATCTTATGACCCAAAGGTTAATATTGTCAATTGCAACAAATAAACACGTTTAAAAATAAACATATATGATTTAGCCTGGTGCTCAATAGTTTTAGAGTAACTTGCTACTTTGGGCTGCATTTTCATTTTAGAGATGGGTAGTGGAAAAATACCCAGTTTGACCTACCCATCTCAGAAGAAAGTGCCAGGAAGGATGGGATTTAAATTTTTAATTCTGGGGTGGGGTGGGGGAAGATGGGTGGTGGTTGATGGGTGCAGGCCGCAGTTGGAACAGCCAATCATTGTTTAAAAGGCCCATCTTGGTGCCTTCATCCCAATTACGATAGAAGAAGAAAGACCTCCAGCTTGCACCCATTCGTCCCCCATACACTCACCATGCCCCATCCATGCCACCTCGTGACCAAAACCACTACCCATGGCCGCTCATACCCCCATGCCAAGGTATTCCCCCTCCCCATCTCCTCTGGCCCTGCATGCCAAGAATATATAATGAGACTTGGCTAAAAGCCTCCATTGGACTGTTGAAATACCCAAGTTCCAAGGAAAATGTTGCTTGATTGACAGTTCTGGCTTTCCAATCTATGCTGTCAATTGCACAATGTTTATTTACACAAAAAAGAATAAATTTCAAGTGCTTGCAGTTTCAGCTATGATACATTAAAGGATCTGGATGTTTGACGCTTTTACTGGGTTATTGTAAAAATAATAGATTTTAGGAAAGTGGATAGTTATCAATTAATTACTTTTTTTAATAAAGCTTTTTTTTAGTACATCCTCTTGTCACAGCAGATTTCATTGGTTCTTTATAATATATAGTGGGTGAATGGGCAGAGAAGTGCCAAAGATAGGCATGTTGGACATGAGGAGCTATGGGGATTTGTTTGGAGGGGTTATATTTTGGCATAGGGGACATGGGTGGCCATGGGAAGGGGTGTGTGGGAGGAAATAGGTTGGCCTGGGGGCATGAGGTGTCAAGGAGGGGTGGGGGGCATAGCATGCATGGGGCTACAGGAGGCATGAGGGGAAATAAGGGGTAGATGGGAGGCATACCTTGGCATTAGTAGGATCTTTTGAACTTAACGTCTAAACGGTTCCCTCATGCAGTCTATGGTTCCCGAGACCTGAGGTGCCGTGAACCACGACTCTTTGATAAGCTGGCCCAACTCCATGAAAATTGCCAAGCACTAAAACATGCCTATCCCCATGACTGAGCCAGCCAGGCTGGGAGTGCAGGCTCCTGACACAAACTAGCCTGCCTGGTTGGCCTGATGCCTCACAGCGCCAGGGACCCAGGTTCGATTTCCAGCTTGGGTCACTGTCTGTGCGGAGTCTGCGTGTTCTCGCTGTGTCTGTGTGGGTTTCATTTGGGTGCTCCGGTTTCCTCCCACAGTCTGAAAGATGTGCTGGTTGGGTACATTGGCCATGCTAAATTCTCCCTCAGTGTACCCGAACAGGCACCGGAGTGTGGCGACTTGGGGATTTTCACAGTAACTTCATTGCAGTGTTAATGTAAGCCTACTTGTGACACTAATAAATAAACTTAAAACTTAAACAGTAATTGTCATTTAATTCGGAAGAAAACGTACCTATCTCAATGCAACCACAGATGCCTAAAAGAGATGCTGCACCGTGATATAAAGGAAGTGGAACATAGATTATGTCATCCGTGGTGACTCCAAACATCCAAAAGCCAGCACTCGCTCTTAAGGATTGTAGCTGAGTGATCACTGCAGCCTTAGGTAACCCTGGAAAATTTAAGGATTACATTATGCTGAAAGACCATTCAACTTTACATGAAAGAAAAAGTAACAAATTAACAAATTGAAATACTACAATATTGCATTAACCCGGAGGAAATTTCTTCTCCAGACATCTAAAGTGGATTCAAGGCTCGCACACATAGCACAGAGTTCTTCATAAGCATAAAATGTGCCCGATTTATAACAGGGATGGCCTCAATTTCAATTATTTTCCCATCTTTCATGTCAGATTTAGTTTTGGTCATACCAGTTTTTTTTTGGTAAAAGTTCAATATTTATTCAGTCATTGGATGTGGACTTCACAGACAAGCTCGGCATTTATTCCACATCCTTCATTTCCCTTAAAGAAGCTGTTGGAGCGCTGTCCTGAACTGCTGAAGTCTGTTTGGTGCAGGTAGCCCAGGATTTTGACTCAGTGACAGTGAAGGAATGTTAATATCATTCCAAATCTGAATGGGCGTGACTTGGAGGGAAACTTGAAGGATTTTACCCTATTAGGTGGCAGAGCTGACAGGTTTGTAAGCAGCTGTCGAAGAAACCTTGGTGAATTGCTGCAGTGCATTTTGTAAATGGTACACACTGCTGTCACATTGCATCAATGGTGAGGAGAGAAGATGATAAAGTGGTGGATAGGGTGCTAATCAAGCAAATGTCTTGCCCTGTCAAGTTTCTTGGAGCTGCAACCTTCGAGGAAAATGGTGAGTATTCTATCAAGCTGTTCCCTGTAGGCGATGGTCAAGAGGTGAATCACGTGCCACAGGATTCACAGGATCTGATCAGCTCTTGTAACCACAGTATATCTGTAGCTTATCCAGTTCAGTTTGTGGTTAATGATGACCCCCTCAAGACACTGAAGTTGGGGGGTTTGATATTAATGACAACGGGAAGTGATTAGGCTCAGCACTGTTTGAGATAATCATTACCTGCCACCTTGCAGAGTGAATGTTACTTGTTACTTACCAGTCTAAGCTTGGATGTTGTCCATGTTGTGCATGCAGGCATGGTATGGTTCATTACTGAGGAGTTGTGAATGGAACTAAAAGTCTCGGTCAATAAGCATGTTAAAGAATATTGTATTTGCATAAAACTTCATTCCCCCTCTTTGCCTAAAACTCAAAAATGAATGAATAGAATTACAGAAATTAAATCACCTAGTTTTCAATTCTGATCAGTAGTTTGCACCCATTCCATACTGGAGTCATATTTTCTCCCAGTTTCCTGCTCTTTCCCTGTACGGTTTTAACACTTTTGCAGCATTTATCTAAATCTCTCTTAAACACTGTGAATGAATCAACGTTAACTGTCACTTGTGGTCATACATTCCCATAGACTAATCATCCCTTTCCATGAAAATTTCTCCGGCCAGGATCTTCCAATCCCCTTGAAATTCCCACCCAAAGTCAATGGACGTTTGACTAACTCTCCGAATTTTCTATCCCACCTGTAATGAGTCTTGCCCTCCCTTTTTGCTTTGAATATTAAGCCTTAATTTTGTGCATTTGGTGCTGATTCTTTGGGTGGAATAACTATTCACTCGCAAAGTCTCTCATAACTTTGAACAAGGCTGATGCATCTATCTTAACCTTTCACTAAATCTCCTGTCTTCTGCTCAGACACCTACTGCATTGCATTTACATCACAGTGGCACATATACCCTTTCATCTCTCACATTTTGCCTTTTGTAAACATAAAAACAACTGGCTGTTTTCTTGCATAGCTATAGAGCTTTGTATCTTCCTACCATTAACAGCAAGACTTGGGTTAATCTGTGCATTTATGTAAGGACTTTTTTACATTATACACAGTTCTAGTGCTAGAGACAGCAGTCTAAAAAAAGTAATTGTCGTGATTATCCTTTAATCTATCTCACCGTGACTTGTTGAATAGTGTGCATGATGTCAATATAAAATCATACAGCGCAGAACAAGGCCATTTAGTCCATCATGTCTGTGATAATTCTTTGCAATTAGTCCCACTCCCCTGCTCTCTTCCATGCAAAGAAACACAGAAATTAGAAGCGGAAGTAAGCCACTCGGCCCTTTGAGCTTGTTCCATCATTCAGTATGCTCATGGCTGATCATCCAACACAATAGCCTGATCCTGCTGCTCCCCCCGCCCCCACATCTTTTGTTCCCTTTTGCCCCAAGAGTTATATCCAACTCCTTCTTGAAAAAATACAATGTTTTGGCCTCAACTGCTTTCTGTGGTAGAATTCATAGGCCCATCACTTTCTGGGTGAGGAAATTTCTTCTCATCTCAGTCCTAAAAGGTTACCCCTTATCCTTAGACTATGACCCCTGCTTCTGGACCCCCCCCCCTCCCCCCAACACCCACCTCCCCACTGCAAACATCTTCTTGCATCTACCCTGTTGAGTCCTGTTAGAATTTTATAGGTTTCCATGAGACCATCCCCCCGCCCCCATCTTGAATTCCAGTGAATATAATCCTAACAGATTCAATCTCTCCTCATACATCAATTCCACCATCCCAGGAATCCGTCAGGTCAATTGTTGTTGCACTCCCTCCAGAGCCAGAACATCCTTCCTCAGATAAGTGGAGCAGAATTGCAGACAATATTCCAGATGTTGTCTCACTAAAGCTCTGGATAATTGCAGAAAGACATCCTTGCTCCTGTACTCAAGCCCTCTCGCTTTGACGGCCAACACTCCGTATGCCTACTTCATTGCCTAATGCTCCTGCATGCTTACTTTCAGCAACTAGTGTGCAAGGACACCCAGGTCTCATTGCACATGGCCTTCTCTCCATCTGTGGCTATTCAGATAATAATCTGCCTTCTGTTTCTGCTACTAAAGTGGATAACCTCACATTTATCCACATTATATTGCATCTGCCATGCACTTGCTCACTCACTCAGCTTGTCCAAATTACACTGAAGCTCCTCTGCATCCTCCTCACAGCTCACCCTCCCACCCAGCTTTATGTCATCTGCAAATCTGGAGATATTGCATTTAGTTTGCTCATCTAAATCATTAATATATATTGTGAATAGCTGGGGTCCCAGCATTGATCCCTGCGGTATCCCACTAGCCGCTACCTGCCTTTCATAAACTCTTTGTTTCCTACCTGCCAACAAGTTTTCTATCCATCTCAATACACTACCTCAATTCCATGCGCTTTAACTTTACATCCTAATCTTTTATGTGAGACTCTATCAAAAGCTTTCTTAAAGTCCAGATAAGCTACGTCTACTGGCTTCCTCTCATCAACTCTACTCGTTACATCCACAAAGAATTCCAGTAGATTTGTTAAGCATGATTTCCCTTTCATAAATCCATGCTGACTCTTCACAATTCACAGTTTTCCAAATGTTTTGCTATAAAATCCTTGATAATGGATTCTAGAATTTTACCAACTACTGATGTCAGGCTGACTGGTCTATAATTCCCTGTTTTCTCTCTACCTCCTTTTTAAATAGAGAAATTACATTAGCTACCCTCCAATCTGAAGGAGCTGTTCCAGAGTCTATAGAATCTTGAAAGATGACCACCAATGCATCCACTATTTCCAAGGCCACTTCCTTGAGGCAGATTATCAGGCCCAGGGGATTTATCGGCCTTCAATCCCATCAATTTCCCCAACACCATTTCTCTACTAATGCTGATTTCCTTTAGTTCCTCCCTCTCACAAAACCCTGTGGTCCTCAACATTTCTGGTACGTTATTTGTGTCCTCTTTTGTGAAGACAGAACAAAAGTATGTATTTAGTTGGTCAGCCATTTCTATGTCTCCATTATAAATTCCCACAATTCTGATTGTAAGGGATCTACATTTGTCTTCACCAACCTTTTTCTCTTCACCTACCTATAGAAACCTTTACAGTCAGTTTTTATGTTCCCTGCAAGCTTATTCTCATGCTCTGTTTTCCCCTTCTTAACCAATCCCTTGGTCCTCCTTTGCTGACATTTGCAGCCCCCTAAGAGAAGAGCACTGGCCAAGCAAACCAAGTGCTCAAAGTCATCACTGTGCTAATTTCCTTTTTTGGCCTCTAGCTTCTTCCAGGGATTTGTAAGTGATATTTGTAGAATCTCTCAATCTATTGCCCTGAAAGGTGACCAACGTCATGTTTGTCAAGTTTTAAAATTGTTTTTTTTTTGTCTGGTCAGTCTTTCAATGCAAAGTATCTTTAAATATTTTTGCAGTATTTATCACAAGGATAAGGCTTGCATTGTAGGTTCCAGGCTGTGTGGCCACTCGTACACCTCAGTTTAGTGGGAACATTGACTTGCATTTCTCAATTGATGAGACCAGGTAGACTGATTGGACACTTGGATTTGCCACTCTGGCCGGCTTCCCATTGGTCCAGGGAGTCATTGACTACACACATGGAGATCAAGGTGTCCCTAGATCACCAACAACTCTGTCAGCAGAAAGCACTTCCACTCTGTCAATGTTCAGCTCAAATCCACCCACAGAAAGATCACAGGTATGTTTGCATGAGATTCCCAGGGTCCTGTCATGAAGTTTTCATTCTGCAAGTGTCAAGCCTCCCTGAGACCGACTTGCCTCAAAGCTAACAGATGGCTCCTTGGAAATAAAGGCTACCCTCCAAAGACCAAGTTAATGTCACCACTGAGGAGCTCAGTCAATGATACCCAGGAGAAGTACAAATAGCAGCCACATGACCACCAGAGCTGCGATACAGCATGCAGTCGGGATGCTGAAGATGTACTTGAGGTGCCTGGACAGATCTGGGGAACCCTTCAGTATGCACTAATCTAGGTAGCCAGAACGATAGTGCTCTGCTGCATCTTGCACAACATGGCAGAGCAACAGGACCTAGGAGTTCTAGGGAGAGAAAGATGATGAGCACCCTGCCTCTTCAAAGGAGGAGAAACAACTGGAGGAACAGGAGGAGAATGAGCATGACTGCGTGAGAGCACCAGCAACTGTAAAAATAACTGCACAAGGTAGTCAGGATGTCTTCATTTAGGCAGGTTCACTTAGAATGAGATAGTGCACCCATCAGGCTGCCTAATTCAGAATCCACTTGCCCTCCCCTCAACCCCCACTCCTAATCTCCAGCTCAAAGCATTCCCCAAATCACCAATTCATTCCCTTCACAGACACCCATTGATGACTTTAACTCTTGTCTTGCCAGTCCTTACAAGATAGAGGTCAACAGCCAGGGCAATAAGGAAGATGAAGTTAACAAATGGATTTTATCATATGGGAAAAATGAACAGTAAATAAACAAGCTAACTGTGTTAAAAAGCAACGTGCTTACCATTACAAAGAAGCAATGGTGTACCATCTACAAGATGCACTGCAGCAACTAACCAAGGCTCCTTTGTCAGCACCTTCCAAACCCATGACCACTACCACCAAGAGGATAAGGGTAGCAGATACATGGAAACACCACTACCTGAAATTTCCCTTCCAAGTCACATACCATCCTGACTTGCAACTATATCATCATTCCTTCACTGTCACGGAGTCAAAATTTTCAACTCAAAACAGGGTGTACCTACACTACATGGACTGCAGCAATTCAAGAAGGCAGCTCACAATCACCTTCTCAATAGCATTAGGATGGGTAATAAATGCTGGCCTGGCCAGTGACAGTCACATTCTGTGAACAAACAAATAATTAAAAAAACATTGTGCAACTACAATTCCTTTGGATTACTTCCACATAGCACTACCCCTATGGTTTTAGCATGGATAGATGCAGGATATATATGTTCTGGCTGACTGCTCAAATGTTCATGGCCCAATGTTCTCTAGATCTTGAGGGTCTTTCCATAGACATGCTACACCTGAATGTTGGCAGATTCAACCATCAGACTATATGGCAGACTATGTGGTTCTGAATGAGACACGAGTTAGAACTGATCAAGCAAAAGTCACCATTAAGCACATTGCCTTGCTTCAGTGCTTGCTGACATCTAAGCATCATGACTGAGTGTTGTGTGGTATGTGGGTGTGTGATAGTTAATTCTGCCAACTTCCCTCTAAGCAGAAACTCGGTTTATCTCCAGCATCTCCTTCCCTGAAGCTGTCAATATAAAGATGGCTAGGGGGCCACATTCTGTCCACAGTCTTGCCCCACTAATCTTGCTGACCTCTTCCAGCTTTAGCCCATCATGATGGGGACGATTCTCCCAGGACATTTCAGTGGGGCTGGATTAGCACAATCTGTGCTGGGCATCTGGCCCCAAGCGTGTCTCCCAGTGCTGGATTACAGACACTGTCAGCTCCACACTAAAGTTAGGAGCCAAGGTGCCCCCTGACTCTTCCCAAGGAGCGGAGTGCCAGTGTCCAGGGGGCACCTTGGCACTGCCCATCGGGCATGGGGCAGTACCAACGGGGTGGGGCCTAATAGGGAGTGGTACCTGATGGGGGCAGGGCATAATAGGGGGGAAATCGGTGGGGGTGGGGTATCTCGCTGCCAATCTGCACTTTGGATCGCAAGCAGAGGGAGGGACGCTAGCGATCGGGGCTAGGGTTGGGGGGGTGTGGGGGGGGGGGGGGGGGGGGTGTGTGGGTGTCAGGGCTGGGCGGTGCAGGATCGGGGGTGGCCAGTGACCTCGGTGCTGACAAATCGGCACATGCGCAGTGGCCCGCTCAGTGCAATGCTGCCAAGCTCTCCAGCGGGAATAGGCCCTATGCAGTGATTTACACTGGTGCACTCAGCAGTGCACAGAGCGTGGGAGATTCTTCTCTGAACTCACACTGAAAAAACCACGTGAGTTACTCCAGTTTTCATGCGAATTCGACTCTTAGAATTTTTTTGGGAGAATCCCAGCCAATACCTTCAGTGCATTTCCCCCCACCAATCCTCCCATGCCTTTCATCACAACTGTAGTGGCAGGACCTTAAAGCACCTTTGTCTTCTCTGGAATTCCCTCCTTACATCTCTTCACTTTTCCTTACCCAGAATTGAGAAGCTTCACTTTTTGCTCAAACAATTTGTTAACCTTCCCAATTTCTTGATCCGTGGCTTAGTTTCTATTCCCTTAATCATTTCCACTGATCTTTGTCTTCTTTTGAAAATTTCTTGGGGCATTTTGTTTAAGACAAAGGTGCTTTACAAATGCAAGTTATTGTACTGTAATGTCGGAACAGGATACATCGTTTTACATTCTTCAAATAAAGTTATCTCTACAGAACAAATAAGACCATAGGCCATAGAGCATAAGATGTAAGAGCAGAAGTAGGCCAAGGAAGAAAAGAAACAGAATCCTGAATACCTGTTGTGCCTGAAGTGAATATATAGACGAAGGTTGACCTTAAGGAGATTGCAGATTTCCACGATCTCGGCACAGGGGTGTCTGGTGCTTCTTCTACTTTATCTGCTAGGGTATTCACCCCATTGACAGTACAACTTTTCCCCATAACCCAAACAGATATATTATTCTCCTGGATATTGGCAAGAATGTCCTCCATAACATCAACTAGATCTGCAAGTTATAAAAAAAACACAATTTTATAAAGTTGAAAATAAGACATCACAATCTTTAAAAAACATTATTTATTTACAAAATAATAATTGTCCATAGGCAGCAAATTTAGAATTACGGAATAATACAACAGTGAAATAGGTCACTCAGCCCACCACATCTGTGCCAGCTCTTCGATAGAGCAATGGAACTTGTCTCATTTCTCAGTACTTTCCCCATATCTCTGTACTTTCCCCATATCTCTGAAATATTTCTGTTTCAACTGTTTATCTTTTGAAGGCTGTTTTTCTAATTTGGTTTTCGAATACGAGTGTTGTGGACAAGACCAGCATTTATTGTCTATCTGTAAATGCCCTTGAGAAGCCTTCTGAAGTAGCTGCAAACCACTTGGTGTAGATACACCAAAGAGAATTCCAGAATATGTCCCTTGTGACAGTAAAGGAACAAAGATATATATCCAAGTCAGAATGGTGTGTGACTTGAAGGGGACCTTGCACAGTCTGCTGCTCTTGTCATAATAGATGCTAGAGATTGTGTGTTTGGAAGGTGCTGTCGAAGGACTCTTGGTGAGTTGCTGTGGTGCACATTGCAGATGGGTCCACACTTCTGCCATTGTGGTTGTGGAGAGAGTGATGTTTAAGTGGTCATGGGGTACAGATCAAGTGGGCTGTTTTGTCTTGGATGGTGCTGAGATTCTTGCATATTGTTGGTGCTGTACTTCCATCATACACCTGACGTATGCCTTGCAGGTGGTGTACAGGCTTTGGAGAATTAAGAGGAGAGCTACTCATCACAGAATTCCCAGCCACTGACCTGCTCTGGTAGTCACAGTTTATTTTAGGGATGGTCCAGTTCAGTTTCTAGTCAATGGTAACCCCCACAATGTTGATAATGGGAGATTCAACAATGGTAATGATAATGAATGTCAAAAGGAGATGGTTACATTTTCTTTTGTAATTAAATGTTACTTGCCACTTAACAGCCTAAGCCCAACTGTTGTCACGGTCTTGCTGCATGTGCACAAGGACAGCTTCAATATCTGAGGAGTTGCAAGTGGCGCTGAACTCTTGTCCAACCATCTTCACTGCTCCACCATCATGATAGAAGTAGGGACATTTGCTGATAGCATAAAGACTCTGCCCTAAGAAATTCCTGCAATAATCTTGTTGGAATGGACTGGGTGGCCTCCAACAACCAAAACTATCATCCTACATACTAAGTAAGGCCCAACCAGCTTAGAGCTCCTCCCCACCCCATTCCCAATTTCCATTGGTCAATTTTGCTAGGGTTGCTTAATGCCATACTTGCAGTGTGAGGAACTTACGTGTACTGGAAGCTACATACATTAAATACAGGGTCCTGTTCTTTGCAGACAGAAAGACCAGGTATACACATTGCACATGTTTCAGCTAAACAAAATAAGTGACAACTATCTGCTGGTTCATCCCTCAGGGCAATATCTTGACTAATCAAAGTCAAGCTACATTGAAACAATGCTTGGCTCAGTGTTTTGGAAGGATAGACAGAAAGGAAAAGGAGTGGTGTTGGATCAATGCTGTAGTGAGAAATTATATTGGAGACCAAGACATAGGGTGGGATTTTCCAGCCGCGCTCACCCCGAAACCGAAAAATCCCGCCCGAGGTAAACAGATTTTTCCATGGACCGCCCCTGGCCTACTATGATTCCCGTGGCGGGTGGAACACGAAAATTTGCCCCATAGAATCAGTCTGGGTAGAAATAAGAAATTGCAAGGAAAAGAAGTCCTCAGTGGGAGCAATCTATAGGTCTCCTAATAGTAGTTCCACAGTAAGACACAGTATAAACCAGGAAATACTGGGGGCTTATAAGAAAGATATGACAATAATCCTGAATGTTTTTAAATACATATGAACTGCATTAATTAAATTGGCAAGGATAGTCTTGAGGGAAATTGTATCGGAAATTGTCTTCTGGAACAAAATGTTGTCAAACCCACCAGAGAGCTAGCTATTTTTGATTTAATATTTTTTAAAATTAAAGTTTATTTATTAGTGTCACAAGCAGGCTTACATCAACACTGCAATGAGATGGGATTAATTATGATCTTGTAGTAAAGGATCCTCTAGGGATGAATGATTGTTGCATGCTTGAATTTCAAATTCAGTTCGAGGGCAATAAACCCGAGTGCTCTGGTATTAAACCAACGTAATTACATTGGCATGTGGACAAATTAAGGGATAGCAGATTTAAAGCAGAGGTGACAAGGAATTATTTCACTCAAAGGATCATGAAGCTGCGAAACTCTCTACCCCAAGAACAGTGGATGCTGGAATACTCAACAACTTTAAGGAGGAAATAGATAGATTTTTCATTAGTACAGTGATGAATGGTTATGGGGAACAGGCAGGAAGGTGGAGATGAGGCCGAGATGAGATCAGCCATGATCGTCATGAACGGCGCAGCAAACTCGAGGCCGAATTACAGACTTCTGCTGCTAGTTCTTATTTAAATGCAGTAAGAAGTCTCACAACACCAGGTTAAAGTCCAACAGGTTTATTTGGAATCACAAGCTTTTGGAGCACCGCTCCTTCATCAGGTGAGAAGGAACAGCGCTCTGAAAGCTCGTGATTCCAAATAAACCTGTTGGACTTTAACCTGGTGTTGTGAGACTTCTTACTGTGCCCACCCTAGTCCAACCCTGGCATCTCCATATCATGCTTATGTAAATGGTTCATTATCTGTGGCAATGCCTTTACCAATTAGCATTCTCTTCTCATGCAGTATACATTGTTGATTTCCCTTGCATTGTATTCTGGAGAACAACCTGATCAATGCAAGGTAAAAAGCTTCGATCAAAAACGTCTTTTTTTTCAACAATACTCAAACAACTATTTCACTACAATAGCTTATCAAAGTTTGGCATAGTTCCTGGCTTTTGTACTCTACAGCTTGACTTATTAAACCCAAGATTGCATATGCTTTGTTAACTGGCCACATTCCCCTCCAACTTGGTTTTCAAGTTTGCTGGCGACACCACCATAGTGGGTCAGACCTCAAACAATGACGAGACAGTACAGGAATGAGATAGAAAATCTGGGGAACTGGTGCAGCAACAATAATCTCTCCCTCAATGTCAACAAAATGAAGGAGATTGTCATCGACTTCAGGAAGCGTAGAGGAGAACACACCCCTGTCTACATCAACAGGGACAAAGTGGAAAGGGTCGAGAGCTTCAAGTTTTTAGGTGTCCAGATTACCAACAACCTGTCCTGGTCCCCCCATGCTGACACTATATTGAGAAACCCCACCAGCGCCTCTACTTTCTCAGAAGACTAAGGAAATTTGGCATGTCAGCAACACTCACCAACTTTTGACTCTCACCAACTTTTACATATGTACAATGGAAAGCATTCTGTCTGGCTGTATCACAGCTTGGTATGGCTCCTGCTCTGCCCAAGACCGCAAGAAACTACAAAAGGTTGTGAATGTAGCAAAATCCATCATGCAAACCAGCCTCCCATCCGTTGACTCTGTCTACACTTCCCGCTGCCTCGGCATTCTCTCTTCCACCTTCTTCCACCGGGAAATAGATACAAATGTGTGAGGTCACGTACCAACTGACTCAAGAACAGTTTCTTCCCTGCTGCCATCAGACTTTTGAATGGACCTTCCTTGTATTAAGTTGATCTTTCTCTACACTCTAGCTGTGACTGTAACACTACATTCTGCACTCTCTCGTTTCCTTCTCTATGAACAGTATGCTCTGTCTTTAAGAAACAATACTTTTGACTCTTTGCTAATACATGTGACAATAATAAATCAAATCAAATGATTGTTAACCTGCCATGCCACCTTCAAAGGTTTATGCACAAAGTAGCCCTCCACCAATTAACTATTTTTACACTTACGTGCAGATGTCCCCAGTTATTACTTTTATGTAATTCTTAATCTTTCTGTAATTTGCCCACAAGCATCCTCCTCAGGGTGACACAATGGCTAGCACTGCTGCCCCACAGTGCCAGGTACCTGGGTTTGATTCCCGGCTTGAGTCACTGTCTGTGAAGAGTCTGCACGTTCTCCCCGCGTATGCGTGGGTTTCCTCCGGGTGCTCCAGTTTCTTCCCACATGCCCGAAAGATGTGCCGGTTTGGTACATTGGCCATGCTAAATTTTCCCTCAGTGTACCTGAACAGGTGCCGGAGTGCGGCGACTAGGGGATTTTCACATTAACTTCATTACAGTGTTGATGTAAGCCTACCTGTGACATGAATAAATAAACTTTAAACTTAAAAGCTTGCCCACTATTTGGTGTCCTATAGGATACAACAATTGTGCAATAATTCCTCTAGTGTACCTTATTTCTAACTTTCAGTCTTTGACTCTTCAACTGCATTATCTTTTTCCACTGCTCTAATAGTTTTTTTCTGATTGCCACACTTTTTTTACTTTGCTATCTTTCCTGAATACTTTATATCCAAGACATTAAGTTCCCAATCTGCCCCTTATTATTGTAGATATTCTTCCACTTGCTGCGCAACAGCTGCTCCCAATGGCACAATTGATTTTTTAATCAAGAGATCAAGAATTCTCATGGCACAAAGTCCATTCCAAGAGCAAGATAGCAGAGTCAGGTATGAGTTACAGTCAATACCTGCAGTGAGAAGGTCAAAGAGAGGTGCACAGTAATTTTCCAAGAGCTGATTTAGTGTCTGATTGCAAACCCATCAATCTTTGAACAGAAAGATAAAAAGTACGTAGATTTGTTTGGATGATACACACCTGATATCTATATGCCTCTGACAGCACCCACATGCATACTTATTTAAGGTGGAGAAAGATGAATTTTGTGATTTCAGTCAAGAGTACCAACGCTAAAGAAAGGGAGTTGCGCAGTTTTTAACCCAATTATCACTTTGGAAATCACTCACAATTACAAGTTGCATGAAAAAAAAGATTTTCCTTGACTTCTCCAATAACGTACCTCACTTTTAAATTAGAAGAGCACATTTTACTGCACAAATATTACAGCATCACTTAATTTTATGTCTGCACTAATGAATTTGTCCGAAACAGTTTTTGTATTGTGATAGGCCTGGTGGCTCCCAATGTGAGTGTCATGCAACCACAATCAACCCTGAAGTAAAGCCGAGTAGTTGACGATTCAATAAAACCAACTTTACATAGACTTGTCACCCACCACGCCTCAGCCCACCACCCACCCCATTAAAACACTTTAATTTCAGTGAGCTCTACCTTTGTAAGGCCCATCCCCCAGCTATCCAGATCTGGTCACACAGCAGGGCATTTAAACTGGTGTTTAAATAGTTTAATTGAGGAGAGGCTTTTACTGTGGACACCAAATGAATTGAATTTTAAAATCTGTATATCTTTGGGAAAGGGAAAGTTCATTGCCTCAAACAGTACTCCATTCAATCCCAGATGGAGGGGAGGGAAATACAGAATTAAATCTCACGGTTCAGCAAAGAAAGAAACCAGCACATGAAACCAAACACTATTCACACATCAGACACCAAATACTTTGAACGATCTGTGTTGTATTAAGAGCATAAGAAATAGGAGTAGGGATAGGCTATTTAGCTCTTGAGCCTGCATTGTTTTGAAGACATGTAAATCTCTTTTTCTTCTGTGATTCAATCGTTTAATTGAGGCTTTAAATATTCTGAGTTTTAAACAAAAGCAAATTGCGCACTTACATGAAACCATTCCAAAGACAAAAAGAAAACAAACTACGGACACTGGAAATTTGAAATAAAATTTGATTAAATACATTACTGGTCCATCAGCATCTAGACCTGGGAAAAATGAATATTCCAACTGCAGCTTTTTCACCGAAACTAATGAAAGTTTCACACCCAAAAAATAACATATTTTCTTGCTATCACTGCTGATTGATCCACAATGTAACTTAAACGTATTTTGTGGTTTTATTCCATTTCTGGGCAAACTAGTCGTATTACAGATAATTATTTCCTGATATAAACTTACCATGTTTCCTTGTACAAACTTAATTTGTGTACCAAGTAATAACTCCATGAACAATACAAACCTCTAACAGAAGGCGATTATCAAACATTAAACCAAGATAAATGAAGACCAAATCGTTCATACAGGTTAGCTGAATACCAAAACTAGATTTAGATACAAAGCAGCTGTGATTTTTTTTAACCCATGTAATTTTTTGGGTGAGGTTTTTGCTGCTTATTCCTCATTCCCTCCTCTTCTCTCCTAAAGACACTGCTTACACTTGCCCTTTCATATCTTGCCCAAGTGGCTACCTTTCACATGTAGATGTTGACAGTAATTTAACTGTGCCAAACTCGATCCTGCACTTGACCAATCTCTGCATAAATTCAGTCTTCCAATGAGATCATTGCATAGCTATGAATAGTAAGAAACCCTGCATGATATTTAGGAGTAAGAGGTCAACCGTAATCCTGTCCAACCAGCTCCATTGACATCAGTTGACTCAGAACAGACTGAAAATTGAACTCCAGGAGCTTCTATTCTACATAATGCAGTTCTGAAAAACTGTCATACTGGACTCGAAATGGGAACTCTATTTCTCTCTCCACAGATGCTGCCACACCTGCTGAGTTTTTCCAGCACTTTCTGATTTATCAGTAACTATGGACCTTGTTATACTCAATACATGTCTTGATTTGATTTATTGTCACATGTATTAGTATACAGTGAAAAGTATTGTTTCTTGCGCACCATACAGACAAAGCATACTGTTCATAGAGGAGGAAAGGAGAGAGTGCAGAATGTAGTGTTACAGTCATTGCTAGGGAGTAGAGAAAGATCAACATAATGCGAGGAAGGTCCATTCAAAAGTCTAACGGCTGCAGGAAAGAAGCTATTCTTGAGTCGGTTGTTACGGGTTCTCAAACATTTGTATCTTTTTCCCGAAGGAACAAGGTGGAAGAGAGAATGTCCGGGGTGCATTGTGTCCTTAATTATGCTGGCTACTTTTCCTTGGCAGTAGGAGGAGTAGACAGTGTCAATGGATGGGAGGCTGGTTTGAGTGATGGGCTGGGCTTTGTTCACGACCCTTTTGTCATTTCTTGCGGTCTTGGACAGAGCAGGAGCCATACCAAGCTGTGATACAACCAGAAAGAATGCTTTCTATGGTGCATCTGTATAAGTTGGAGAGAGTCGTAGCTGACATGCCAAATTTCCTTAGTCTTCTGAGAAAGTAGAGGCGTTGGTGGGCTTTCTTAACGATAGTGTCGGCATGAGGGGAATTAGAACAGGTTGTTGACGATCTGGTCACCGAGAAGCTTGAAGCTGTCGACCATTTCCACTTCGACTCCAATGATGTAGACAGGGGCATTTCCTTCACTACACTTCCTGAAGTCAATTACTATCTTCTTCGTTTTGTTGACATTAAGGGAGAGACTTTTGTCGTCACACCAGTTCATCAGATTCTCTATCTTTTTCCTGTACTGTGTCTCGTCATTGTTTGAAATCCGACCCATTACGGTGGTAATCATCAGCAAACTTGAAAATCAAGTTGGAGGGGAATTTGGCCACACAGTCATAGGTGTATAAGGAATATAGTAAGGGGCTGAGGACACAGCCTTGTGGGGCACCGGTGTTGAGGATCTTCATGGAGGAGGTGTTGTTGCCTATCCTTACTGATTGCGGTCTGTGAGTTAGGAAGTTCAGGATCCAGTCGCAGAGGGAGGAGCCAAGCCCCAGGCCACAGGGTTTGGAGATGAGTTTCGTAAGTATAATGGTGTTGAAGGCTGAACTGTAGTTGATAAATAGAAGTCTCACATAGATGTCTTTGTTGTCTCGGTGTTCCAGGGTTGACCAGGGAGATGGTGTCTGCTGTGGACCTGTTGCGGCAGTAGCGAATTGTAGTGGATCAAGGCAATGTGGGAAGCCGGAATTGATTCATACCATGACTAAGCTTTTGAAGCACTTCATAATGATGGACGTCAGAGCTACCGGACGTCTAACTTTGTAAAAGAATAAACAAAACCTTGAATCCACATTAACCCAATCCTCTAAAAGCTTTCCAGTGTTTAGCAGCTGATGAAGAAGAAATCACTTGCTGCCTATGCTTGTGAGAATGTGCAAAATGTTATAGACTTGCATCAGACGTTGCTTTAGTTTTTATATAAAATTACTGCAGGATTTTGTATAACAGGGGTCATATAAAAAAATCACTAAAGACCGTTAGCATATTTGCTCGTTACTCTGGCAATGTTTTGTTCTTTATTTGGCAGCATATCCATGCAGCATTAATCGAAGAACAAATCCGCTGGAAGCACAACAACACTGAATTGTCTTCCGTTTACAGTCTGAAATGAGTAGAATTGAAACCAAGCAAAGGTTCCAATGACTAGCAGCACTGTCATTCTATCGAGTTTGTACCAAGTTGTCAAGAGCATTACCGAAATCTATGAAAAAATATTCAATGCTTGAAAAGGCAGCATTTACTACAATAAATGAATAATAATTACAATTGCACACGTACAATTTGGGAATGAAGCTGGTGGAGGCAGATGACATAATAGCAGGTTAATAGTTTTCTAAAAAAATGAATACCACCTTTAACAAATGATATGTTCATTTTGGAGAAAAAAAAACACTTTTGGTTTAGACATCCTATTCAAATATCACACACACACAAAAACAGAAAATGCTGGAAAATCTCAGCGGGCCTGACAGCATCTGTGGAGAGAGAACAAAGCCAACATTTCGAGTCAATTTCAGTTTCTTCCTGACTTGAAACGTTGGCTCTATTCTCTCTTCACAGATGCTGTCAGATCTGCTGAGATTTTCCAGCATCTTCTGGTTTTATTTAGATTCCAGCATCCGCAGTATTTTGTTTTTATCTATTCAAACATCACGTGTTTCTAATTTCCACATGGACATAATATTTTTCATGCAACAAAAGCAAAACAGATACTTATATCAGTGGAAACTTAGAAGAAAATAAACAGATTAATTGTATATTAAACATATCACTTTTTGTTGAATACAAAATGGTTGATTTATTTGCCTATGATCACTCCATTTCAAAGTAAATAATGGTGTGAAGCACTTTAAAATATTTTGTTGTATTAAGTATTTTAAACAATTATAAATATTGCACGATGCCTTAGAGCACAGAAAGTTCTTCAGGGACTATAGCAGCACCATATACTGGACTTAATTTTATTTTGAATTGCCAAATAACAGATGTTAATTCTATTTAGAAACCTCTAACATCAAAGTCAAATAAAGGTAGTCAGAGGGTGACCTGATTAAACTGCACTTGCATGCTTTTTTAAAAATTCAGATGACCATTCTATCCTCAATTAATCCACAGTGAAATCTCTAGGGTCATTAATTTGTGACTGGGTAGGTGAAATTTTCCTCTTTGTTCCATTGGATCCCCGGGCTTTTAGTTATGCTTTGGGAATTATAGCCCATTACCACAGCAGGAGATTGTTAGAGAGAGGGCCATTAACAAAACAAAATCTATCAGAAATGAGAGGCTTTATTTTTCTCCCTCTCCACAGTTCGCTTGGTGGTGGCGAGAGGTAGCATGCTGCTCGCTGGCAGCGGGATCGTATAGTCCCACCGTTGTCAATGAGGTTTCCCACTGAACGCACCCCTCACCGCCGGGAATCCCATGGTGGGGGTGCACCATCAGCGGGACCATAAGATCGCTCCTATGTAAATGCTAGCAAGATTTGGGTGGTTGTATTCAAATAGCAATGAAGGTGCTCAAAGACAAGTTGAACTGATACATGGCTAGATTAAGTTTATGTACAAATGATACATGCATAAACAAAATGTGTAAAAATAACATTTGGCAATTTAAAAACTATAAACAAATTTCAAATAAAAATAAACATACAGATATAAGTATCACAACAATTATGAGAGGGGAATTTAATGTGGAGACTAATGTAATTTAAAACAGAACTGGATAGCTTTTTAAGAAAGGATTTTGGGACAAGGTACATTAATGAAATTAGAATGAATTATTCCATTTGAGGAGCCACCACACTGGCAATGAAACAATGCCCTCCTTCACTTGTGTCTTTCACTTGACATTATGATCTGGGACACATTGGCTGAAAGGCTGGTGGAAGCATATAGTAACTTTCAAGGGAGTCAAATATATACTTGAAAAGTAAAGATTTACAGGTTTGGGGAGGGAGCAAGGAATTGAAATTAATTGGATAGATTTTTAAAAACTGAACAGTCACGGAGATTGAATAATCCTTCTTTGTGCTGCAAATTTCTATGATTCTAGATCAGTGGGCAAGGTTCTCCAGCCTTGTAAGTCAGCCAATGGGAATCCCAATGCGCTGCAGAATAGGGAGTCAGCCAAAAATTGGGATACCCACAGCCAGCAGCAACCAATAATTATGCAAATCCACTAATTACAATTAGCAGGTTTGACGGTCCATTCACCAGCTCTCTGCCATGCACCCGCCACCCAGCGAGAGCAGCACCAGGTGGGCTTTGGTGTTGCTAATCACAAGGAAGGATGTGGCATGCTGGACCCCGAGGGTCCAGGAGAGCATCATCAACCCCTCATAAAAGAGGGGCATCCCCCCACTCCGTCCCTGTCCCCCCCCCCCCCCCGGCCCCCCCACCCCCCCCAAACCCCCCCACCCCCCCCCCCCAACCCCCCCCCACATCCCCCCCCCCACCCCACCCCCAAATCCACCCCCCACCCACCCCCCCCCACCCACTTTTGAGGTGAAGTTTCCTACATCACATGCTACCATTGAAAGATTACACCAATGTTTGTCCACCCACGGAATAGCTGAAGTCATAGCCGTCTGACAATGGAACAGTATTCATAAGTGCTGAGTTTCAAAACTGCACCACACTCAATGGTATAAAGCACGTTAGATCTGGGCCTTACCACCCAGCATCCAACGGACTAGCTGAGTGAGCTATCCGAACATTTAAGTCTGACCTAAAAGCAGTCAGGAGGAACCTTGGAGACCAGAATCTCGGGCTTCCTTCTTGGCTACTGGAACACTCCACATGCAACAATGGGAGTCCCCCCAGCAGAGTCGTTAATGAACTGTCATCTCAGAATGAGACTGAGCTCTTGTTTCCAAATGCGCCAGGGAAGGTAGAGGTCAACCAAAGCTGTCAGAAGGCAAGACCTGATTCATGTTGGTCAAAATGGTCGTTTAAGGTGGATGATATCGCGTTTGTGAGGAATTTTGGTCGTGGGTTGAATTAGGTCCCTGGAATTGTTGTCTTTCAAACTGGACCCTTTCTTATCAAGTGGACATAGAAGGATCATCTGAAAACACATAAATCCTTTGAGAAAAAGAGAGATGCCCCAGCAGCCAGTTTTCCCATCAGGAAGTATATTGCCATCAGGAAATGTTGCCAACTGTTTTAGCACTGAAATACCTGATCATCCTGAGGCAGGCACAACCGTTGTCTCCATGGAAACAGATAGAACTGAATTGCCTGTGTCTGAAGAGGCGCCTGTCATTGTGGTTTCAGCAAACTTGTGAAAGCACCCCAGGCAGAGGAGTTACACCACTTCACAAGGGTATGGAAATGCCTGAAAGACTTAATTTATAATTGACTAAATTAATGTACTAAATGTTTACTTATCTGGGACTTTGTAAATTGGGTATTGAGATTTTTGTGAAATGACTTAGAGGGGGAGGGATTTGGTGATTGTCCCATTAAGGATCAATCTGCAGAGTAAGGGTCACATGACCTAGAGAACCCAGAATCATCTTGGGAGCTGTATAGATTTAACCTGTACATAAATGAGTTGTGTTTACCCCAAGCTGGCGAAGAAGCATCCTTGTAGAACTGTAAAGCAGGGAGTTAGGTTTAACTTGTATAGAACCTTGGTGAGACTGTAGAGGAGTCCGATGAACAAGATTTACTGGAATTATACCGAAACTGAGTGTTAAACCTATCAGGAAAGATTGAACTGGCTGGAGCTCTTTTTACTTCAAAAAAGAGAGGGATGACCTGAAACGGTATTATTGCATAGCTGTAGAGAAGATATTGCCACTTGTGGGGGAGGCCAGATCTGGCCCATGAATACAAGGTGGTCACCAATAAATTGAATAGGGAGTTCAAAAGAAACTTCTTTACCCAGAGAAAACTGGACTGTGGAACTCATTCCACAAGGAGTAGCTGAGCTGACTTACATTGATGCATTTAAAGAGAAGCTAGATAAATACATGAAGACACAAGAAACAAAAGTATAGTTTGTTTATTAGTGTCACAAGTAGGCTTGCATTAACACTGCAATGAAGTTACTGTAAATTTCCAGTCGCCACACTCCAGCAGCTGTTTGTGTACACTGAGGGAGAATTTAGCATGGCTAATACACCTAACCAGTACGTGTTTCGGACTGTGGGAGGAAACCGGAGCACCTGAAGGGAACCCACACAGACACGGGGAGAATGTGCAACTCCACACAGTCACCAAGCTGGGAATCGAACCCAGACACTGTAAGGCAGCAGTGTAAACCACTGTGCCACCATGCTTATGTTGGTTGGATTAATTGTAGAAGGGTGGGAAAAGACTCATAAATACCAACACTAACTTAAGCTAAAAGTATAATACTGTGGATGCTGGAAACTGGAACAGAAACAGAAAATGCTGGAAAATCTCAGCAGGTCTGACAGCATCTGTGGAGAGAGAACAGAGCTAAAGTTTCAAGTCTGGATGACTCTTTGGGCCCGATTTTACCATTTTCATTCTAAGTGCTGAATCTGGGCGTAATGCAGATCTGACTTGTATCAGTGATAAACATGTGATATGACAGCTCCAAATACTATCCACATTCATAACCCAATCTGTAATCAAATTGATGGGTGCCTCTTATAGATCAAATTAACATAGTATGAAAGTTTCACATGTTGATCAGTAATACTTTACTACCATTAGTAGTGTAATTATATTTCAAAAGTGATTTTGATAAATCCATGTGGAAAATTGATAAATTGATATCACTTTTGCAATATTAATTGTAATAGCCTAAAGGGAGACATAGCAGCAAGAATGAAAATTATGAATTGGTTTGTATATAGTAGTTAGAGCACAGAATCATTCAGCCCAACAGGTCAATGCTGGAGAAAGAACAGAGCTAATGTTTCAAGTCTGGATGATGCATCAACCTCTGATAAAGGGCCCGATTTTACCATTGCGTCGCGCCCGTTTTCAGGTGCGAAAACGTGGTAAAGTCGGGTGAGAGGCCATTAACGCGATCCGCACCCGCGTCCACGCAGATTGCCACTTTACCGAAACCCGGGAATGGCGGCAATTCGATTCGCGCCCAAAATGGGTGCAACGGCGATTTAAATGCATTTGCATGCATTTAAATTGAATTAATGAACTGCCCGCCCAACTTTATCAGCATTTCCCCCTTTACCATCGCGCTTGCCGATCCGGAACCGCGCTCTAATGGACCTGCTAAATAAAAGTCTGAATCGGGCGCTCCAGCTGCTGAAGAGCGCGTTCAGTGCTTCCAACGGCTCTCTGACTCACATCAGTGGTGGGGGCGGGGGGAGGGAGGTGGGCTTGATCATTGTCTGGTTGGGGGCAGAGAGGGGAGTGAGGCCAGATCGTTGTTTGGGGGAGGGGGGGGGTGAGTGAAGCCAGACCATTCTCTGGGGGGGGGGGATGAGTGAGGCCAGATCATTGTCGGGGAGGGGGGAGGAGGGAGACAGGTAAGATGTATCTCAGGCGCGGGGGGGGGGGGGGGCAGATGGATCTCTGGTGGGGGGGGCAGATGGATCTCTGGTGGGGGGGGCAGATGGATCTCTGGTGGGGGGGCAGGGGGTCCACTGCCACTCTGCGGGTGATCGGTGGGGGGGGGGGGGGGGGGAGGTGGGCAGGGGTGGCGATCGGTCTGGGTAGTGGGATGGGTTGATAAGGGGGACAGTGATGTGTGTGGGTAGCGGGGGGTTGATAAAGGGGACAGTGATGTGTGTGGGTAGTGGGGGGGTTGATAAAGGGGACAGTGATGTGTGTGGGTAGTGGGGGTTGGATAAGGGGGACAGTGATATGTGTGGGTAGTGGGGGGGGGTGGATAAGGGGGACAGTGATGTGTATGGGTAGTGGGGGGAGTGGATAAGGGGGACAGTGATGTATGTGGGTAGTGGGGGGGTTGATAAGGGGGACAGTGATGTGTGTGGGTAGTGGGGGGGGTGGATAAGGGGGACAGTGATGTGTGTGTGTGCACCATCGCTCCTGCTTGTCGCTCCCGGGTCGCTTTCTCCGCTTTCTGCGGCCTGGAAGCGATCTGACACGGGTGTGCTTTTTCAAATTTTTTTCCAACTGCGCATGCGCAGTTCAGAGCTCCGATCATTTCGGCCGCGCTAAGCCCCGCCCACAGCGCAAATGGGACTGAAGATGGCTGAGAGCGTATGGGGGCGCCTGAAAGCAGATTTCTAAATTTGAGGAGCATGACTTAAGATATTAGTACATTAAAGTAAACTGACACGTTCAATTTTCCCTTCAGTACATTAGCACAATATAGTAAAAAACAGTCTTGCAGATTACATTGGAAAAACAAGTTAGCATGAGGATATATTGTCTTATCAAAGACAATATATCCTACAAATATATGATTTGAATATGTATAAGTGGATCTGTTCCTTTCGGGGAAAGTTGAGGTGGGGTTGGTGTGGTGGGAGGAAATGGCACAGCAAGGCAGAAATTTGTGACTACTTGACAAACAAGAACTGCCAGCTGAAAACCTTTGCCTGGACAATGACCTTTGGACAATTAATCCCTGTACATCACTGAATTTCTGTTGAAAATTTAACTTTGTCCACCTTCTTTGTGTCATTATAAAACGACTGGCTCTATCGGACCGGCATGTAGCTATTCTTTTTTTGGATAAATTATTATTTCAAGTTAAAAAGGAATTTACAACTAACTTTGTTTGACTAAACAAAGTTTAAGCTGTTGATCCCATGAACTGCCAAAAAGTTCTGATTCTAGGTTTACATTAATTGATACAATTACTTCTAACAAAATAGGATTTTAAAGCATATTGTGAGCACTACGTTCAAACCTTTTACATACATATCTTGTCTGAAAAAATGACACATTGTGAAAAACAATGCATAGTTTTTAAATTGAATTAGAATCATAGAATCCCAACAGTGCATAAGGAGGCCATTCGGTCCATCGAACCTGGACCGACAACAATCCACCCAGGCCCTATCCCCGTTACCCCAGGTATTTACCCTGCTGACCCTTGACACTAAGGGGTAATTAACCATGGCCAATCAACCTAACCCACACATCTTTGGAGTGTGGGGGGAAACCAGAGGAAACCCACGCAGATACGAGAAGAAAGAGCAAACTCCACACAGTCACCCGAGGCTGGAATTGAACCCAGTCCCTGCTGCTGTGAGGCAGCAGTGCTAACCACTGTGCCACCATGCTGCCCCCCACACATATATATACATAGGCCTCACCCCTCAAGAATGACAGTGCAAAACACGCTCCTTGCTTTTGTTTTGACAAAGTGTCAGAAGATTTGGAGAGAAAAACTGTTTGTTTCTCTGGGGAGAAACATGCTGGTTTTTAGTCAGAACCTGACACTGCCATTTTTTGGGAAATTGTAAAGATATTGCTGATTTGGCATAACACAAATCATCTTCTTGTGTTTGTACTGAGATCTTTCCAACGTTTTGTTTCTAGTTTTGATGAATATTTTATTTTCTATGTTAAAAATTCATCAGCACTCCAATGCATGTGTCCAGAAACTTTCCTCCACGGTTTCTAAAACAAAACAAAGTTAGGATCTACTAAGTCAAGTTAAATCTAGGATCTAAGTTGTCCAATGTTGGCATCAGCAACAAAAATATACATTCTCTACAAACATGTCAAAGAAAGTAAGAGATATACATTTCTAAATCGTGTGAAGAACATATGGACAGGAGGAAACCATTCATCCCCTCAAGCCCGCTCTGCCTTTTAGTTACATCAAGGTTGATCTGAATCGTAAGTCCATCTACTGCCTTATTTCTGAAACTTTTAGTACTCTGGACTGATAAAAATCTATTGATTGTGTTGTGGGAAAATCACCACTCGGAGTCAGATTTAAAGATTCAACATGCAGTTTATCGGACAAAGCTTTGGGAGAAGCGCTGGGCTCTCCGCAGGGCTCGCAGTCACCTTCTCAATTTTAAAATGGCAGCTGAGCTTCTTTTATACTTTTCAAAGAATCGACAAGTACAGACATTAGCAGTTATCACATCATTATACATTTCGAAGAGTCGACAAGTACAGGCATTAGCAGTTATCACATCGTTAGCCGATTATGCCCCCCTATCAACGACTGATCTCGTTAACAAAACTCATTGTTTCGGTTCTGCTTTATCTTAAGCTAAGGTGAACATTTGGACCTCAAGGTCTGGTTTATTTCCTGCAGTAATTTAGACAATAACAGGATTTAGCTCATTGTGCAATGTCTATGCCTAAGTCAGCACAGCTTAATGTCTTTCCACAGAGTCCATTTTGTACCAGGTAACCATCTTGTATTTTTTAATTTTGGGATTCCCTCTGGCAGCGTCTCACTTTTACTCCAACAATTGCATTTTGAAAATTTCAATTAAATCAAGTCTCAAAAGCTTTCTGGGAAATAAAGGCCGCAATTCTCCCAAAAGTGCTGAATTGGCGGGAAAACTGTTCTAAATCCCGATTTATCTCAGTTCAGCTTCTCACCCGAATCTCCACACTCTGTGCACTGCAGAGGTCCCAGTCGTGAATATCATTCTCCCCCCCACCTCCCCCACCCCCGGGGGGGGGGGGGGAGGGGGGGCAGAGCCTATTCGCGCTGGAGTCTGACAGCTCTGGAACTCTGCGCATGCGCAGTGGCTACGATATGTCAGTCTCCCCATTTGCTGGCCAGCTCAATCGCTGGCCAACCCGGGACCCCCCGCAGTGCTGCCCCTCTAGCCCCCCCCACCATGGCCCGATTGCAGCCCCCACAACAATTCCCTGGCCAGCCTTGACCACCCCCCCCACCCCCCCCCCCCAATCTCGGAGCGCTCCGGTGTCCAGCCCATCTGCCCAGCAGTGGTGATCCCCCCACCACCCCTCACCCCGCTCCCCCCCCCCGGGGTCAGATTCCCCCCTCCCCCGGCAGACCACCGCTCCCCAGCTCACCCCAGTTGCTGGCCTCCCTCCAATCCATTCACCATGCAGAGTGGCAGCAGAACCCCCCACCCCCATTGATTGCCCCTCGGCCCCGCCCACAATAGGGCCCTGCCCCCTTGGCACTGGCCAATGGGTAATGCCAAGGTGCCCCCTGGGCATGGGCACTTCATCCCTTGGGCAGTGCCAGGGGGCATAGGCTGGCACTGCCAGGGTGCCCATGCCCATGCCCATGGGGCACCACCGCCCCCGCTGCCCGAGGGGCCCCGATTGCCCCCCTTCATTTCAGCGGGATCACCTGTGGAGATCTGGTGTAAACCCCGCTGGAATGAAGTACTCCTGGCAGGGTGGGAGATTCAATCAGGACCTGAAAGTTTCCGATAATGAACTGCTAAACATATTTACTATCCATTTAAAAAAGATTCAAATTACTTACTTGCCTTCCCGCCGGTTTCCAGCCCTTCGAGCCTGCTCCACCATTTATTTTGATCATGGCTGATCATCGAATTCAATTTCCTGATTCCCCCTTCCTCCCATATCCCTTCATCTCAAAGAGCTAGATCTAATTTCTTCTTGTAATCAGACAACGTTTTGGCCTCAACTACATCGGTGGTAGTGAATTCCACACACTCACCAGCCTCTGGGTAAAGAAAGTTCTCCTCAGCTCAGTTTCTCCTCAAACTATGACCCCCAGTTCTGGACACCCCCACCATAGGGAACATTCTTGCACACTTCAAGACTTTGCACAGATTCACCTGGGCCAGAATAGTGCATATTGATACAGAAACATCCAACAGAAGCCCCAAAGCCAATTCAGCTTTTGGGGAAGCCAGGAACAAGAAAGGCATCAGCCTGCAGACCGAGCTCAAAGTATAGAGGGTTGTTGATCTGATCATCCTGCTCTATGTCTATGAAACGTGAACATTTCTGTAAAGTAAATTCTATGCAACACTAACACAATGTCAAACTAAACAACAGAATCACTTTTGCCTCAGCTGCTTGAGGTAACTAATGAAGATCAGATGGTAAGCCAAGATTCCTGACATTGAAGCTCTTAAAGCAAAAGCTAATACACCAGGAAGGGATGCCTTAATTATGAAGGCATAATAATATTGGTTTGATCATGTGGTGGAAGTTTCTGAAGTCACTCTGATGGAAAATCTTTTATGGGACATTACTAACTGGGAAGCAATCTCATGGTGGGCAGCAAAAGGGATATAAAATAAAAACAGAAACTGCTGGATTAACTCAGCAGGTCTGTCAGCGTCTGTGGAGAGAGAAACACGGTTAACGTTGAAACGTTATTTTGCTTTTATAGAAGCAATATAAAAACAGTTTAAAAGTGACTCTGAAACAATGTAAATTAGACATCCTTATACGGGGTCAACCTCCTCAGGTGGAGAACTTCCATGAAAGCACCTCCGACCCTTGAGGCCCAACTGCTGCTGAAGAAGTCTCACCTGAAAAAAATCAGGATCACCAATCTGAACAAAACGTGCCCTCACCAGTCCGAAAGAAACTGACTGTAGGAAACAGGATGATGCTTTGACTGTCTTCTTCAATGTTTAAGAACAAGCAAAGGAAGGAGGAGCAGTTTGAATCAAAGAGTTTTGGGTTCAAGCCTTAGTCAAGGGACATGACCACATAATGTATGATACTTCAGTGCAATGCTGAGATACTGCTACATGGATGGGAAGCCTTATCTTTTGAACAAGATGTTCCTGTTTCTCAGCTCAGGTAGATGTCAAAGGTTCAATGGCAACATGCAAAGAAAAGCAGAGATCTCCCCAGTATCCTGGCTAGCATTCATACCTCGTCCAACACAAGGCATGATGTGGTCATTGACCAGATGCTGCGCAGATTAGCTGCTGCAGGCTCCACATTAATACAGTGACTAGACTGAAGTACTTCACTGACTGGCAACATAGTGGCACAGTGGTTAGCACTGCTGCCTCCCAGCACCAGGGACCTGGGTTCGATTCCCAGCTTGGGTCACTTCTGTGCGAAGTCTGCAGGTTCTCCCTGTGTCTGTGTGGTGTTTCCTCCGGATTCTCCAGTTTCCTCCCAGTTTGAAAGAGGTGTTGGTTAGATGCATTGGCCAGTATAGCTGAACAGGCGCCAGAGTGTGGCGACTAGGAGATTTTCATAGTAACTTCACTGCAGTGTTAATGTAAGAATACTTGTGCCACTAATAAATAAACTTTAAAGAACTTTAAACTGTCAACAACTTTGGGCCATTCTGAGGAGGCTAGAGGTGCCAGAAAGGAACAAAAAATCCTTCTTTGTGCGCTGAGGAAGAGTCATCCTGACTCGAAACCTTGGCACTCACCTAAGAAGGGGCTTGGAGCTCTGAAAGCTTGTGTGGCTTTTGCTACCAAATAAACCTGTTGGACTTTAACCTGGTTTAAACTTCTTACTGTGTTTACCCCAGTCCAACGCCGACATCTCCACATCATGTCTATCCTTTCCCCACAGATGCTGTCAGACACGCTGAGATTTTGCAGCATTTTCTGTTTCAGATTCCAGCATCCGCAGTAATTTGCTTTTATATTTAAATAAAATCCTTCCTTACCTGCGCCCACGACCAGGGTCTTGGCCCCGGAGCTGGCCAGGCAGTGCAAGAGAGAGCGTGTGCGGAGGTTGGTGTTGAGGAAAGCCACGGCGCAGCCCAGCTTGGATAAGCCGAACCAGACGCACACGAAGTCGGGCTCGTTGTTCATGAGCAGCGCCACCGTGTCTCCCGCCCTGAGGCCGGGCTGCCGCTCCAGGAAGACCTGAGCCACCCGGTTGCTCCGAGCATCCACTTCGCGGTAAGTGTGCGGGCGGCCCTCGAACAGCAGGAAGGTTTTGTGCGGGGTGGCCTCCACCCGCTGCGCGAAGCGGTCCAGCACCGTCGGCACCCGCTTGGTGAGGTAAACTTTGAAAAACTTCATGCCGAACTTGCTGGCTCTGAGCATGAAGCGGACATCGTCACACAGAGAGGGAAAGCTGAGATTCAGGAGGACCAACAAGGCGATTGCTCCTGCCACTGCTGCTGCGGCGACAGACAACATTCTCCCAACTCTTGTCTGCACCAAAATATTAGCAACACCCGGATAGACTTAACACCCAGTCGATTAATCTTCTTTGCTCTTGTTTTTCCTCTTTGGGCGCCTTCCGCTGGGTCTCACTTAAACCCTCTTCACCACTTTCAACATGGAATGATTTATTTTCTCTCCTCCTGAAAGATAACGATAAACGACAAGTGCAGTGACCATACAGTGAATGTGAAATGTCTTCCAGCACCAAATAAGGCGGGACATCCTGAACTGCCTTGGGCAATGCATGTTCAACCTCTATTCAACATTGTCAAACTATCTGGTGCTGGAGTTATCCCACGGAACCACGTTGAAGTGAGGTCTTTCAAAGGTGTCACACAAAGTGTCAGTCTTCAGGATGTCGCCAATCTGGCTTGCTTCAAATGGAGAATAGGCTGGAAATGTTTGCTGGTGCTTTCCAAATGTGGTGTGCAGTGGTTATGTGGGGTGCACCCTGCGTATCTGATGGAGTTGGCAGAGTGTCTTGGCCATTTTCATTGAAATTCAATCAGCGAGTGCCAGTGCTAATAAAGAAGGACTTGCTTTTATATAATGACTTTCATGACCTCGGGACAACTCAAAGCATTTGAAAACAGGGCACAGATTAACAACACTTCCTCCTTGCAGGAAGAGCTGCCACACAAAGGAAGGAAGCATGTGAGGACAGCAGGAGGTCCTACCTCTGTATAGGCGCCAGGGCTGATGGATGAGGGTACCACTGACATCAGTGACAGACAGAGGCAGACTTCATTGGAGATGCCAGCTGGAGACCAAATACTGTGTTTGAGCATCCTCCAGCCTCTCTACTTAACTCTCTCACTCACTTAATTGCAAACTCAGTATGACAAACTCATGATTAACTTTGCCTCCTTTTTTTCAAGAATCTTCAGATAACTTGAAAATTGCCGTCACACAGACTGAAAGCAAGAACCTCTCAAAGATACAGTGCTACTTTCTCTGACACTTGCGAGCATCAGCAGAAATATCAGCACCCCAGGTGGCATGGAAAGTGAGTTAGGAGGGTCTTACCTGGGTGATACACTGATTCAGGGAAGAAGGACCAAATGCTGTGGATGGGACAGCCCAGAAAACAGGCAACTGGAGGGCAAACTCATATTCTAAAATGTCAAAAATTCTGGAGAAGTATTACAGTTGAAAATGATTAAAGCTTTTCCTCTGGTAAACAGGACCTTATTTCCCTGCTTAATGCAAGCATGAACTACAGACTAACTGATGTTACCAATAGACCCAGCAATGAGGCCAAGAAGTTCACAACTGCAGTGGCCTCGCCTGCAACACGCAATGTTCTACTAACTGTGATAGTTGACTGCAGGAAGTGATAAAATTTGATTATAGATCCCTGGAGACATGCAATTCATCAAAGATAGGTATGTTAACCTCGGCCTATAAAACTTGATAAGAAGGGAAGGTTTTCTACAAGCACTCTTTTTATTTGCTTTTATTGCAGCCATAATGCTATTTTCTCCTTCTTCCTGCAGATGTTGTTCCTAAGCCTCTTGCCAGGTTGGACTCCCATGAAGAAAAGATTGCATTGCCAGAAAACCCTTAAAACCTTAGAATATTATACCACATTTGAAATCATTTCAAGTAGCAAAAACTATACTGTAATTCAGGCAACATGTATCCCAAAATATTCACTTCTTTTAGTTAAGAGCAGATAGGAATCCATTAAGAATCTGCAAGGGCGGCATGTTGGCACAGTGGTTAGCACTGCTGCCTCACAGCGCCAGGGATTCGGGTTCAATTCTGGCCTCGGGCCACTCTCTGTGTTGAGTTAGCACGTTCTCCCTGTGCCTGCGTGGGTTTCTTCCGGGTGCTTCGGTTTCCTTCCACACTCCAAAGGTGTGCGGGTTAGTTTGATTGGCCATGCTAAATTGCCCCTTAGTGTCAGAGAGATTAACAGGGTAAATACAGGGGGTTACAGGAATAGGGCCTGGATGGGATTGTTGTCGGTGCAGGCTCGATGGGCGAAATGGCCTTTCTGCACTGTAGGGGTTCTACGATTCCATTTAATAATTGTGGACAATCTCCATGTTACTTACAATGGCTTGTAGCTGGGGAAAGAACTTTTGGCAGCAACATGGGCAAATGAGCATGCATTCAGTAGGACCTTGCTGACGTTGAGCAGCAGTTTTAATCACCTAGATTGAAACCTTCGCAAAATTCCCAATGGATGAACATTGTTGTTTTCAGTGTAATTTTGGTCCCTCCACTACCCCATATTTAGGCACAAATAGAGTGACAGTGAGACAAAAATTACCCCTACCACCCTGCCATTTCTCTAAATTGCTTCCTGCTGTCTGACTGCCTATCATGTTTAAATTTAAGTTAATTTATCTGTGTCACAAGTAGGCTTACATTAACACTGCAATGAAGTTATTGTAAAAATCCCCTAGTCGCCACACTCCGGCGCCTGCTTGGGTACACTGAGGGAGAATTTAGCATGGCCAATCCACCGAAACAGCACGTCTTTCAGACAGTGGGAGGAAACTGGAGCATCCAAAGGAAACCCGTGCAGACATGGGGAGAACATGCAGACTCTGCATAGACAGTGACCCAAGCCAGGAATTGAACCTGGGTCACTGGCGCTGTGAGGCAGCAGTGCTAATCATTGTGCCACTGTGCCGTGCATACATGACGTCTTAGATGAGTTAAAACATCCTCCAGGACAGCATTAGAAAGAGCAAAATTGTTGTATCTGTGTCACCACTCAGCTTCCACCACCTTCACAAACATACCAAATACTGCCACTGATTTTATCCCCTTTTTTCGGTTATTCCTTTAATCTGAACCCGAGTTGAGCTTTAAACCTCACATCCAAGCCATCAAAACAATGCCTGTTGCATTGCCTACCTTATCTCAACAATTTTTTTCTGGCTGGAACTCTTACAGATAGATGTCTTTACAGCTCAAGACTGGCCAATGTAACCACACCCTTTACTGGTGCCTCGTCCACCATCCTTCAGTTTCTCCCACTGGGTGAAGTTGTACTGGACTGGGAAGGTTTCCTGGCCAATCCAAATGCTCCCTGGCTGAGCTCTTCATTATGTGGAGATGCCGGCGTTGGACTGGGGTAAGCACAGTAAGAAGTCTCACAACACTAGGTTAAAGTCCAACCTGTTGGACTTTAACCTGGTGTTGTGAGACTTCTTACTTAGCTCTTCATTCACAGACTACAAGTGCTTCTCAGTACACTGACTCACTGGTGTGTATCACTGGTGTGTATCACCGCCTCCAGTTCTTCCTGCAAACCTGTTTCTCTGTGCATCAATACCTGAGGAGAGAACACCATTAACAATCTCAGCTAATAGAGGAGCCAGGAAGGGAAGCGTGGTGGTCAGTAATTTAATGGGAAAATATTCAAGGGAGCAGAAGATGGGTCCCATGAACAAGATGAGCTTGGAAGAGCATGAGAAGGGAAACTAGAGAAAGATACAAGTTCAGGACAAGGGTGAGGGAAGCCTAAGAAGAAGAATGGTCAGTGTACTAGTGGAAGAAAGAGAAGTAATAGAGGCAGCTGATCAGTAGGTCTCAATATTAATAGTAAGAAGTTTAACAACACCAGGTTAAAGTCCAACAGGTTTATTTGGTAGCAAAAGCCACACAAGCTTTCGGAGCTGCAAGCCCCTTCTTCAGGCGAGTGGGGGCCCACTCGCCTGAAGAAGGGGCTTGCAGCTCCGAAAGCTTGTGTGGCTTTTGCTACCAAATAAACCTGTTGGACTTTAACCTGGTGTTGTTAAACTTCTTACTGTGTTTACCCCAGTCCAACGCCGGCATCTCCACATCATGACCTCAATATTAATGACAGAGAAGTCTGCAAGCTTCTCACACTTGGATGAAAGGAGTAGATTGGTTTCAGGAGATGGTGTGCACTGGAGAAAATGTGGTTAGGAGCTTTCTGCATTCCTGGATGATCCTGGAATAAAAGAACAAAGAAAATTACAGCACAGGAACAGGCCTTCGGCCCTCCAAGCCTGCACTGACCATGCTGCCTTTCTGAACTAAAACCCCCTCCTTCCAGAGACCGTATCCCTCTATTCCCATCCTATTCATGTATTTGTCCAGACGCCCCCTAAAAGTCACTATTGTATCTGCTTCCACTACTTCCCCCGGCAGTGAGTTCCAGGCACCCACCACCCTCTGTGTAAAAAAACTTGCCTCGTACATCTCCTTTAAACCTTTCTCTTCGCACCTTAAACCTGTGCCCCCGAGTAATTGACTCTTCCACTCGGGGAAAAAACTTCTGACTATCCACTCTGTCCTCGCCCCTCATAATCTTGTAGACTTCTAACAGGTCACCTCAACCTCTGTCGTTTCAGTGAGAACAAACCAAGTTTCTCCAACCTCTCCTCATAGCTAATTCTCTCCATACTAGGCAACATCCTGGGAAATCTTAGTGAACAGTTTTGGCAGACGAGAGCAGGACCCAGTTGTGACTTATACAGTCTATCCCAGATCTGAAGAGTCAGGAGATAGAGCAAGGTGTGATGGTCTCAGTAGGGCAATTGATGGAAGGTATAGCCAGTTGGAAAGGTTTAATTTAGGGGCAAGCTGTCATCGTTACTCAACCAAGTTTCATCAAAGCTTTGATAATGATGCAGTTTTCCATGATAGCCTCATGGGTGGGAAGGGCTTTGTTCACAAGTGAACGTATATTCTGGTTGAAGATGTGGAAAGAGGTGCCGGTGGTAGCTGATCCATTGGCAGTGGCGTGATGCCCTGTAGAAATGAGACATGGAGTAGGCAAGAATTATTTGTTGAAATTTTACCAGCCCCTTGGTCGTTGGCTGGGAGAAAGAAAGGTTGGCAAAATGGCACAGCGAGGCATTGGGGTGGTGGTGTGGGGAGCCATGCCAAATGTCTTCCTGCTGCCATGCCATTTGCCAGCAGCAGGAAAGCTGGCAAAAGTGCTATCATCTAGGACGCCCTATTGAGCTGTATAGTAGCCATTTAAGAGCCTCCCCCAATCTTTGTGGGCATTTGCCAGTGGCGGGGTGCCCATCACTGCATGGGGGAACCATCGAGTGAACCTGGTACCGTCCTATTGAGCTTCAGGGAGTGGGGGGCCCTTCCTTTGGTTACTTCATGGCTCATGGAGGGACTCCGCTGGCAGCAATGGCCATCCCTATTGCAATGTCTCTGCCTACCATCAACAACTCCAACAGTTGATCACCAGCACCTCCATGCATGGCCCTAGTGTCTCCAGACACCACTTCAAGGGGCCTGACTATCAACGCACCCTCTTCCTGCTCCTGCAACCTCAGCAATGGTCAACACTAACCGTGGCACCATGAGTCTGCTGAGCTGCCAGCCCTCTGTTGTCTCAGCAGCGGTGGGTGGCTGCCATCCTTCAGTCCACATCTCAGTGTTATCCATGATCTGTTTTTCTTTCTTCCACTTCTCTATTTGCACTTAATTTCTCCTACAGTTGTAGCCAGGCCCAGACTGTCAAGTTGTTGTTTCCAGTGTCCGTACGTGGCTGTCTTTTTCCCTCTAACTATGCTTAGCGATCCTTTCAATTCCTAAACTTTTACTCTTGACCAAACACAATTATTTGTCTTTCTGTCTATCAGTTGACTGAGCACCCTCCATCATTCCCACATTTCCAAAGCTTTTAACTTTCTCTCATCCTCTTTCTTTACAGTTTCACACTTGCATCCATGGTATCAACACTCCACACTCATGACTTTTTCAGCTTCATGCTGATGCTTTGAACTTCCAGATGCCACTTAATCAATGCTCACGCCACTTGCTGTCGATGATCTAACCTGGATATCATTCATGGATGTAACTTTGGTGTTTATCATGGAGCCATGGTACTTGAAATTGTCCACTGACTCCATTGCGGTGCTTCCAATCTTGACTTTTCCATTGCCATTTAGAGCCTATGGGCGGGATTCTCCGATCTCATGCGTGACTGCCCCATTGCAAGTTAGAATGGAGAATTTGGTCAGGTCAGGGGGACGTCCGGCAGGATGATGGGAAATGGTGGGGGGGGGGGGGGAGGGGGAGGGGGGGGGGCAGTGGGAGGGCAGAAGAGGGAAAGTCAGATCAGTTGGCAGGGAGCAGGGATGGGGGGAGGAGAGATCAGTTATATAGTTACTTGGGAGTTACACTGGGATTCTCCTGTCTAACAGTTCCTGGGTAACTATTCAGGTAACTAAGTCACAACCATCTGAAGTCTCTGACTCTAAATCAGAGTTGTATACTTTTTCAGAGGGTCCCAGGGAGCAGGGGAATTGCCCATCAGAAGTTCAGACTTCCTGGGAAATTCTCATCGAGACATTGCATTGGGACTTCTAAGGGTTCCTGTGGCACAGATTCTAGGAAACTTCCGATGCTCTGGAAACCAGAAGATTTACAAACAGGCTGAATAAGGGGCGAAATATTACCTCTTCCCATCTTCAGTGGCAAAGATAACAATTATCTCCCCGAATGCAACAGCTTAATTTATGTCACATGAGATTCCATTGTAATTTCACATGTATCCAGGGAAGAATATAATATCAGTAAATACGGGAGGTTATTTTCAACTTGGGCACCTGGACAGTAATCTGATGAAACAGATCGTCCCCAAATTGTTTTGAACAGAATGAAATTGGAAAAGGGTAGGTAATTCACTCTGCCAGGTTAGTATTCAGATGGCAAGATTCAAAATTACTGCCATTACATCACAAATTCCAGGATTGGAAAGTTACTGGGACAAATCAAAGCTTCAGTCAAACATCCCAAACATGGGATTTTACAAAGCATTCCAATTGCAGCAACTTGTGAATAAGAACAGGCTTCATCATAATGTAAGCTGATTCATTGAGATAAAATGGGGCTAAGCGCCTGCCCCATTGAAATATTTAATTGGGAATCTGGCCTTCTGGTAGTGGGTTGGCTGGCCATCCCTTGTCCAGCCTCCTTTAAACCCAGAGGTGGGTGAACTAGGGTTCGGTTTCAGAGTTTTAGTTTTAACATCAGAGTCAACCCCAACCAATCCGTTTTTGGGAGTTGAGGTTCAGTCCTTTGTTTCAGTTACATTTTGATGATTTTTTCATGTCAACTTTACCAACACAATTTCAATATTTTTAAATAAACTTTTAACTTGCCCTTGTAATTGAAGCTTTTTCCATTCTATTATGGAGGCTGAAGGGAACAAAGTGGACAGTTCCTTACCTTCCTTTTCATTAAGTATGACCGACAGTGCTTGAGATATGAGCACTATGCAGCTGAGGCCTACTTTCCATTTACACTATGTTAGTGAAGCTTATCTCCAATGACTGAGGTTACATTGCTGTGACTGAGGGTGAAAGATCTGTCCATGGGAAGCCCTAACCTTAGGGTATGTGAAAGCAAAATTGTAAGATTCCACTTATTGCTGAAGCTCGGGAAGACTCTTCAAATTGCTTTCATTATCTTAAGCGCACATGTTTATTTGTATCCAAAACATTTAATTTACTAAGTGTAAGGGAAAAAAAACCTATTAGGATTTTTCCCCCTTACACTAAGGAACGAGCGGGTACAGCAATGAAACTATTAAATGATTGAATATATGTTTTTTAAAGTCATCTTCAGTTATTTAAAATCAGGTTACTCACTGATGAAGTAGTAAACATTCTTATTACAATACTTACTTTGGTGATAAACCTCTATTAATAAAACTGCACCAGGTTACCAGTCTCAAATTAATCAATGAATGTACTTCAATGGAAGTAAACTAAATGAAAAAACTATACCCAATTATGCTGCCCAATTGCATTGATTCATTTAAGATTTATGTTTTTGATTATACAAATGAATTTTAATGGAAAACCGCTCACCTAGCATAACCACTGAAATTTAAAACATATTTTGTCCGCAATAATCCAATTGCACCCAAAATGGACTCTGCCCCAAAATGTTTGACGATCTAGAGCAGCAAGGGAACAACAAAAGACTTAACACATTATACACCAACCTATGGAATGTTTGAAATAATATCCATCATAAAAGTCAAGGTTACTGCTGCCTGATTGCAAACATTTTATTAATATTTAAACTGCATTCTTTGCAGATTCATAATGCATCATTTACATGCTGTTAGCAAGCCTCCCCCACACTCCAGGTCGCCAGATACAACTCTTTGTTAATTGTTTCTGACCACTTAAAAAGTACTCCTTTGTTATTATTTCAAGGCTGATGTTAACTGGGTTCCCAGATAGTCAAGAACACTACTTCTTTTCATTTTCTGAGCGTCCAGAAAATAGTTACATTTTTAATAGATCAATGTAATACAATTAAAAATAAGTCCATAACCTATCATGTTATAGGTTCTGTTCATTTTCTACAACTATACGGAATGGATTATGAAAAATGCATTATGGTGTAAAATGGGCAATTAAGTCATCCAATATACTTGGCCGTACATTCAAACTGAATTCAGGAATGTGCAGAGTGGGAGCACAACAAAGTTACGGGGATGGAAAATGTAGGAACATAGGATCAGGAATAGGCCATTCAGCCCCTCTGCCATTTAACCAAATCATGGCTGGTCTTCTACCTCAATTCCATCTTCCCACATTATGTGGGTTGTATAATATGACGAGTCAAAAAATTTTAGTGAATCAATAATTTTTACTAGCCAATATTTTAACAGTTGCAGAAGTAACGTAAAGTTTATTTATTAGTCACAAGTAAGGCTTAACATTGCAATGAAGTTACTGCGAAATTCCCCTAGTCGCCACAGTCCGACGCCGGTTCGGGTCAGTGCAACTAACCAGCATGTCTTTCAGAATGTGGGAGGAAACTGGAGCACCCAGAGGAAACCCATGCAGACACGGCGAGACCATGTAAACTCCACACAGCCAGTGACCCAAGCCAGGAATCAAACCTGGGTCCCTGGCGCTGTGAGGCAGCAGTGCTAACCACTGTGCTACTGTGCGAAAATTTCAAAACAAATGTGTATATATTTATCACAGATGTGACCTCACATGTGTTATACCAAGAAGACTTGAAAGAAAATATATGCATCTGTATCATCCTGGGTACTTTATATTTTTTTAACATAATGCACAAAGATTTTACACTGACTGAAGCCATGACTGGCTACGACTCACACCAAAGGAATTTCTAGCCTTCAAAAAGCCATATCATTGCTATCTCTAAAGATGTGCCAGTTCCCCCTGTGACTGTCAAAAAGAAATTCCAAGGATGCACAAAGGCCCTTTTTGCATTTCTGAGGTAAAGCCCTGGCCAATGGACCCACCTGTGAGGACAAAAGGACCCTGAAACCTCTGGTAAGTACATTAATGGATGAAAATTTCACCATCTCAAGAGGTGGTACAGTGGTTAGCACTGCTGCCTCACAGCGCCAAGAACTGGATTTGATACCCAGCTTGGGTCACTGTCTGTGTGAAGTTTGCACATTCTCCCCGTGTCTGCGTGGGTTTCCTTCGGGTGCTCCAGTTTCCTCCCACAGTCCAAAAATATGCGGGTTAGGTTGATTTTCCATGCTAAATTGACCCTAATGTCAGGGAGATTAGCAGGGTAAATGTGAGGGGTTACAGGAATAGGGCCTGGGTGGGACTGTAGTCAGAGCAGACTTGCTGGGCCGAATGGTCTTCTCCTGCACTGTAGGGATTCTATGATGATTCTATTCAATTAATCTGGACCAAGAATATATATCCTTTGCTTAAATGAAGGGGAAGAAGTGGGAGTTGTATCACATGATCCACCAAGCTGCTAGAACCTGTAATATTGCCTTGTGAAGCTGAAAGAGTCAGTCTACCATCTTTCATCAACAAAACAACGGCAGAACTAAAGGACTGTCCAGGTTTATATTGCTTGGCCCACGTATACACTGTTTCTTTGAGAACACCTAAACTTCTGTAGCAGTGCTTACTTAAAGACTAATCTATCTTTATGTGCTTCTATCATGGTAGTCAGCACTACTGGATAAATGCATTACCTTACATCAGCATCAGCCTGCTAATCTCTCTGAAGGAATACACCGTTGGACTATTGATTCTGGACTCATGTGAAACAATAACTCTTACTTTGTCTGGTCTTTGCCCTGTAACTCTTCATTTCCCTTTCCCCTCAATGATTGAATGAATGCAAAAAAAAAGGCATTTTGAATGTGCGTAAAATATATGAACCCTATCTCGAGTTTGCTGTGGGATTATTAATAGAGGTTTGGATCACTACGAAACGGAAGGATTGGGGAAAATACACCATCACTTATAATAGAGGAAATCAAAAGTCCAAGACACCTTTCTGCTCACTGACAGGTGATCACAGTTGAATCAGGTCTGTTTAAAATCAAATCTCCTCTTGTCTGTAACAGAAATTGAGAGCTCAAGTCTGGGAAAATCCTATTTCAGTTTGACCAGAGTCCAAGTTATGAGACCAGCCAAATCCGATATAAAAGAGCTAATTGGAAGCTAAGAGGAAAACTTGGTGGCTGGAACAAATTATAAAATAAAAGAAACTTACCACAGCAAATTCCTTTTTACCTGAAAATGGCAATGTTTGATGC
Source organism: Mustelus asterias (assembly GCF_964213995.1). NCBI lineage: Eukaryota > Metazoa > Chordata > Chondrichthyes > Carcharhiniformes > Triakidae > Mustelus > Mustelus asterias. Next base: position 55,240,425 of record NC_135806.1, on the reverse strand, counting down.
CCGGGTATTTGTTCAGCCAGGAAATTCAAACGGTGACATTTTGGGTGGGATTCTCCAGCCACACTCACCCCAAAACTGGAGAATCAAAAAAGTCTATTTTATTAGTCACAAGTAAGGCAATTAAGTTACTGTGAAAATCCTCTAGTTGCCACACTCCGGCACCTGTTCGGGTCAATGCACTTAACCAGCACGTCTTTCAGACTGTGGGAGGAAACCGGAGCACTCGGAGGAAACCCACGCAGACATGTGGAGAACGTGCAAACTCCACACAGCCAGTGACCCAAGCCAGGAATTAAACCCGGGGTCCCTAGCGCTGTGAGGCAGCAGTGCTAACCATTGTGTCACCATCCCGCCCGAGGTCAATGACCTTTGCGTGGTCTACTCCCCGCCCGCTACGATTCCCGTGGCGGGCGGGACGGGAGAATTCCCCTCTTTGGCAGCCCTTGGCACAGAATAGTTGAAAGCTGTAGCTACAGAGAGGCAGTTAAAATTACCCAGCAAAGTCAGAAGATGTGAACAGATCCAGTCATTGGTAGAAATTTGAATCTCATGTTACCAGTAGAGCACTTTGATGCAGAGCACAATCGTGACCCTGAATCCCTCCCCGAGCCAATTTCAAGATGAGAAAGCTCAGGTTACAGCTAGGATGTCAGGAGGGGATAATAGAGAGAAGAAAAGGGAAGCTCAGGAAGGAAAGAGAAAGGGAGTGAAGAAGGGAACAGGAAAGGGAAGGAGAACTCCAGCTCTGAAAATTGGAAATGGAACTCACAGCTCAAAGATGGAGAGAGCAGGCAATTAGAAGCGTGAAGGAAAATCCCTTTCAGTAGCACCCCTTATCCCTCTAACCAGGAACCACTCTCTGACACCCTCAAGTATGCTAGATTTATTCCCAAATTTGAAGAGAGTGACATGGAATCAGTTTTTGCCACTTTTGAGAAAGTGGCAATACAGCTAAAATGGCCTTCAGATAGCAGAGCCTTTTTAAATTCATGGGCTACTGTCAGGGAAAGCCCAAGAGTTCTACTCCAAGCTGCCTCTGCCTCCCAATGTGTCCCTGAATTAGACATGGACCGAGGCTGTCATCCACAGTGCCCAAGAGTTAGCCCAGAGGCACACTACCATAATGCTCATCAAAAGCCAACCCAAACCTCCATTGAGTTTGAATGGCTAAAACAAATGGCAACCAATGGATAACATCCTCAAAACTCTGAGGCACTGACGATGGATTTTGTGAGCTAATACTGTTAGAGAAATTCAAAAATTGCCTACCCACCAACCGGTGAATACACCTAAAGGAACAGAGAATCCTCACAGCCAGGAATGCAGCCATCATGGTGGACAGCTATGATCTTACCCATAGGTCTGGAAACTTGGGCAGATTCTTTCCAAACCATTCCCATGAAAATTGGAAAAATAAGTAGGGCGACCTAGATAGAAAAGGCCTTCCCACCCAGAAAATAACACATGAAAGAGTGCGAGAAATCCCCAGGCACCCTGAAAAGACAACACCCGGAGGCCGCGGTGTTCGCATTACAACAAAATAGGCCACTCTAGACCTGAATGCTGGACACTGTGTGCAAGCTAGTTCATCTAGTTGGGCTTCATATGAGTAGTCCTTGAAGGATGCCCCAATGGGTGGCGCCACAGAGCAGGTAGGGGCACTTGCTGCAGAGACTTACCCTTTGGAAGACATGGTACTGTGTTTTGTCTGAGCTGCACAAACTCCCAGTGAACTTCTGAAGTTTTGTCCTTTCAGTAACAGTGTCCCCTTACCCATCCCAAACGTGAGGAGGTCCATGGTACTGCTCTGGCACATAGAGGCCACTCAATCCTTAATCTTAAAAAGAAACTTTAACTACCCGCCGTGAGTTTCCTGAAGGCCAAAGCACTGATCATTGCAGTGGGAGGAAGGTCCCGTTTGCACCCCTCCATAAGGTCCACCTAGAATGTGACCTTATTTCAGGCCCTGTGACAGTAGTCCTAAACTACCATTAGCAGGAATCGATTTCCTCTTGGAAATGGGCTGGCTGGCAGCAAGATGCTAGCCAGCGAAAGAAGAGAAGCCAATGCCAACCAGCAGAAATCTGCAGAGGGGCAGAAAGTTGGGGATGGTCCCAAGGCACAAAAGGAATAGCACTCATAGACCTCGAGCTCATAGGTTGCAAGGCCATAGCCAAGCCAGTAAAATTTAAAGGGGTCCGGAAAAGGCCCCTAGAATCTAAAATAAATTCCCCAAGTAACCCCGATTAAATAGGGACCAGAGAAGTCATGCAGCAGGGGGAGATATAGTGAGGGAGATACCCCATTTGCCAAAGAGCTTGAGAGAAGGGCGGTTATTAAGCCTGAAAAGGATTTGTCCGATGTATGGCTAGCAGAAACTTTCTTTCTGATGGTTAATAGGGACCACGGGGGAGTTCTCAGGTAGGTGAGCACATTGGGAGTGAGAGGCCTCCCTCAACTGAAAAGCAACCAAGAAGTGCAAGTGGAACTGCCCCTCCACTTGAGGGTAGAAGTGTTCCAAGGGACATGGAACAAGGTAGGAGAACACCACTCACAAGCTATTTGTTGACCTAACCAGTAGCTTTATGGCAAATTAAAATGTGGACTAGAAAAGTTCCCAAATTGGTCCAGAAAAAGTAAGGGGATGCCTTATTTAGTTGGAGAAACTCTGGGAGTTACAGCAAGAACTGACCGTCCAGCAGAGGGCAGTGGTATCCCAAAAGATCAAAACCTAACCCCAACTGATGAGCAGAAGGACCTCAACCAGACTGAACCCCATATTCACCCACCATAATGCAGAATTGCAAGGTGACTGGACAGGGTTAACTACCCTATTTGCAATGATCCATTAACCCCAACAAGGCTACAGCACTGTTGACTTATCCGGTTGGATGTGGGAGAGGCCCTGCCAGAAGGCCATCTTCCTACCATCCAGGCTGAGAAAGGTTGGCCCAATTTTAGGAGCCAACTGCTGGCCTGTTGCCGTACCAACCCAAAACACCTAGCAACAGAAGCTGGAACACTCCAGTTATGCGAGCGTCTGAGCCGGACTCTGAATTGCAAGCCCCTAAAGAGGCCACGATCCCTTTAAAACACCTGACTCACCTGATCCTCACTTTACCCACAGCTGAAGCCCGAGGTTAGCAAAGTGAACAGGCAGGAGCTAAGCTGGAGGAGGGCAGCTCAGCTCTATGGTCCCAGGGCCTGACACCCACAGAATGAGATGCCCAGTATTCTCTTGCAGATCGCTCAGAGCAGCTTGGCCATCACTTGCCCCCAGATAACCACCCTGTGAAACCCCCAAACCTTTCAAGGATATTTAATCATGAGATTGGAATGCCTAACCCCCAACTGAAGGGAGTCAGAACTGCAGTGCAAATAGACTTCCCCCAAACAGATCAATTTCAAATCCTCCCAAATCACTTAAACTTTCCTAAATCCCAGGACCAGACAATATCCTTGCCGATGTCCTATCCAGGGTTTATCCCACAAAAACATGCAGCAGGGAACTGCCATTTCCCCTGCTGAGATGTCCAAAGATGTGTGGGTTAGTTGATTGGCGATGCTAAATTGACCCTAATGTCAGGGGGATTAGCAGGGTAAATAAGGGTTATGGGAATAGGGCCTCAGTGGGATTGTGGTCGGTACAGACTCGATGTGCAGAATGACCTCCTTCTGTACTGTAGAGATTCTATGATTGTATGATAATGGTGTGTCTGATGTGCCAGTATGAATGAGAGAATGCATGTATATTTTTTTCACTTCCTGTTTTTCTTTCATCAGATCACATACCAAAAAAATTAAATAGAATTCATTTTTTTTCTCCAATGGTGGGGGCGAGTCATGCCGAGCAGACATGGAAGTAAATATGGACTTTAACTTGGAGTGCAAATCAACATCAGATTGCCACTCTGTGCCCAATTAGCTCTGTGGATCTTTTTCCATGCTTGTCTCACCAGATTTTGAATTCAGACCGGGCAGGATCCCAGCAGGACAGCTGTTCTCTCGGCACAGCATCGACATCAAGCTCTGTTAGAATGAAGGACATGTCCCCTTTTTTATGACACTAGCTGCTATAAACCAGATAAATTTAAAGGTGCTCATGGGGTTTAAAGGTGCTCAGGTCAGGTTGAGCTTAAAGTTAGTGGGGGTGGGGTGGGGTTGGGTAGGGAGGGTGGTGGTTGTGGCGGGTGGATTGGGTCAGGATGGGGGGGGGCGGGGTGTTGGGATGGGTAGGGGGGTATTGGGCCTGTCGGAAGGTAGGCTTTAGCTTGGGTTGGGCCTGAGGGGCGGGTCAGATCGGTTTGATTCGGGTTAGGAATGCAGGGGTGAGGAGCGGCAGTCGGGTTAGGATGCATAGGGGAGACCCGTGCCAGTGGGAGGGGAAAATAGATCACTGCTTAAAAAGGAGGAAATCAAAAATCAAAAACAACTTTCTGTTTACAGGTGGGTGGTCACAAGATAAATCAAGGCTGTTTTAAATTCACCCTTCCCCAATCTATAACACACTATTGATGCACACTGAGACCTTAATTGATACAAAGCTCGTGCAGGAACATTAGTTTTTCATACTAGCTACACGGCCTAGTCTGTGTTGTTTCAACTTGTGAAGAACAAATTGGAAACTGAACCTGACCTAGCACATGCTGCAAGAACATGTTCATGTTTAGTGGTACTTTTCTATTCTTTTATAGATATAAGGGTGGATCTTACCAAAAAACCTCTAAGTGCCAAATAAGCATGAAAATGTGAGTGAAAATGTGAGTGAATGTGAGCTCCCAGACGCAATCGTATGGCACTTAGTACAAAACAACAGGCAAAGTTTGTTTCATGCGAGTAGAGGGAGTGGATGGATTCTTGCCAGGAAGCAGGCTGCTGGCTGCGAGGTGCGCAATTCCACATGCACCTTGATCTCTCAATATACTATGTAAAATGTACACAGTCACTGAGAGATCTGTCATTCCCTGCACCCCCCTCCCCCAGATATCATCCTCCCACACCATCGGACATCACCCCCCCTCCCCAATCGCTGGCCTCCCTGGCCGATCGCTGGCCTCCCCGACCGATTGCTGCCCCAATACACCCCATGGCCAATTGCTGCCCCTTTAACCCCCCCCCCACCACCGATTGCAGCCCGATATTCGCACTGGCTGATCCCTAATGCAGAGTAGTCCCTGCCTCCATGTCATTGCCCTGCCCCCATCATTGCCCCGTCCTTCCCATTAGGCCCCACCCCTTGGCACTGCCCACTGCCCAGTTGGCATTGCCAGGGTGCCAGGCTGGTAGTCTCAGTGTGATCAGTGGGCAGTGCTATGATCCAAGGTTGGCAGCGCCATGTTGCCACCTGTCCAGCTCGCCCATGACCACCTTCCATGTCTCAATGGCCTCTGGTCCCACCAGCGAGGCCATAACATCTGGACCTCATTGAGGAACTTCTACCAATGAGGCTGTTAAGGAAAGTGAGCCCAGACGATTGCATCCTACGCTCACTAATAATATTTAAATTACCAAATGAATATTAAAATCAGCCTCACACCATTCCTGGATGCAAGGCTGATTACATCGGCAAAACATGGCCAGTAAGATCGTGAGAGGCAAGAAACCAGGTGCAAAGCCGATTCTTCGCCTCTTGCACAATCTTACTGGCTCACCATGTTGATCAGTGTTACGAGCCAGGAAGATCGCCCTCACATCCTGCATCCATCCAAAATAGAAAATAATGAATGGCATATAGAACCATAGAACCATAGAAAACTACAGCTCAGAAACAGGCCTTTTGGCCCTTCTTGTCTGTGCCGAACCACTTTTTGCCTAGTCCCACTGACCTGCACTTGGACCATATCCCTCCACACCCCTCTCATCCATGAACCCGTCCAAGTTTTTCTTAAACGTTAAAAGTGACCCCGCATTTACCACTTTATCCGGCAGCTCATTCCACACTCCCACCACTCTCTGCGTGAAGAAGCCCCCCCTAATATTCCCTTTAAACTTTTCTCCTTTCACCCTTAACCCATGCCCTCTGGTTTTGTTTCTCCCCTAGCCTCAGCGGAAAAAGCCTGCTTGCATTCACTCTATCTATACCCATCAAAATCTTATACACAATATTGAACATATTACAGATGTTTCTAATCTAGTTGGCTGTAAATATTGGAAGTCTTTTAACCTGGTCATTAAAGGAGCAATTATGTATCTTTTGACAATGCATTATCATTTTACGCTGAGAAGCATAATAGGAAGAGTGTTGATGACTTGGGAATTAAGGATGAAGACTCAGAGGGTGCAAAGGACATTGATCAACATGGTACCCAGGATAAAGAAAGACAGGCTTGCATTTTCATAACCACAGGACATCCCAAGCACTTTGCAGATAATAAAGAGCTTTTTTGACAAGTCTCCTCTGTTGTAATGTAGAAAAAGTGGCAGCTAATTTGAACAAAGTAAGCTTCCATGAAGAGCAATGTGATAATTGTGCTAATGTGAATCCTTTAAGGGGGCAAGGAGGGCCACAAATATTAGTCAAAACCATTCCCGTTGAAGCCACAATGAGTTGTCTTCAAATTTACTATGATGGTGACAAGGAAAATCTATGTCAATCATCGGGAAATCGCAGTTCAATGGGGGGAGGTGGGGTGGCGGGCGGGCGGGGGGGGGGGTGGTGGGTGGTGGGTGGGGGGGGGTTGGTGGGTGGGGGGGGGGGTTGGTGGGTGGGGGGGGGGGTTGGTGGGTGGGGGGGGGTGGAGTGTTCATCAAAGCTAAGGTACAGATACCGTAAAAATGTATTTAATCAAGAAGATTGAGCCATTTGACCCAGAAGTTGAGAGCTGGGGGGTCAATACACAAAAGATTGCATTATTTCTTTGTAGCTAATGAGATCACAGCAGAGGGAAAATGAAACGTGACACCATACACAGTCTGTGGCCCACAAACGTACAGTATATTGAGGAGCCTAACATCACCTGATGCTCCAGACATTTTGACCAGATAGTGAAATTGGTCAAAAATCATTTTAAGCCCCGACCTCCAATCATCATGTTGAGGTATAAATTTCATTCCACTGCCAGGAACCCAGGAGATACCATCTCTGGGTTCATGGCCAGAATGAAAGGGATAGCAGAGCACTGGAAATTTGGCCCCACTTCGGGGGCCATGTTAAGACACAGTTTGGTCTGTGGAATCGAAAGCCTCACAATACAAAAGAAGCTGCTGGCTGAGCCTAAAATCTTTTCTGGAAATAGCTATAGAGATGGCCCAGGTGACTGAATGCACTGAGCAATGTGTAACTGAACTACAAGGCGTGCCTAACAAGGTGATCTGTTTGTGGTGGGAAGCAGCTTCTACATAGAACAGCCCGCGTGAGGCACAACAGATCCTGAGAAGGGGAGTCTAGCACCAAGAATGGGAGCTTGATTGCGGTGAGGGGGAGAAACTTGCCGGTGCATAAATTACACATATTTCCACTGCAAGAGGAAGGGTCATTTGTAAGCATGGTGCAGAATGAAGCAGGCAGGACAGAATGCACAAAAAAAATTTAACCCAATTTTCCGTCTCTCACCCTATCTCACTGGCTCACCATGCTGATGGACTGATGGCGAGCTGATAAGATCGCAACCAAAAACTTGAATCGCACGGTACCCAGTGTTGTCAAAAGTTAGGAGGGTGATGATGATATGTGAGGATGATGTGTTATTCTACTCATGTTATAGTGCCACCCAGGGGCAATGACTTTTATTACAGAAATTGCATGATGCACACCCCAGACGAAGTAGGATTAAAGCACTAGTCCAAAGTTACATTTGGTGGCCATGCATGGATAAAAAAATCAAAAGAATGGTCAGCCATTGTCCAAGTTGTGAAGCCCAGCAGTCATTGCTGCCACTGACAAATATGCATCTGTGGAAGTGGCTGAGTAAGAAGTCTCACAACACCAGGTTAAAATCCAGCAGGTTTATATAAACCTGTTGGACTTTAACCTGGTGTTGTGAGACTTCTTAGTGTGCTTACCCCAGTCCAACGCCGGCATCTCCACGAAGTAGCTGAGTCAACAGTGATGAAGTTTGCACATAGACTTTGCAGGACCATTCATGAGGCATATATGTTCCTCATCTTGGTTGATGCAAATTCATAAAGGCTGGATGTCCAATTGATAATGTCTACAATGACCGCAGCCACGGTTGACAATTTTGGCAGATTGTTGCCATCCATGGCATCCTGGAAGTCTTAGTGCCGGACAATGACACAGCATTTACAGTGGAGAAATTTCAAAAATTTGTCAGGTCAAACACGCCATGTTTGGTCAGCCCCCGACCATCCAGCTTCTAATGGCTTAGCAGAATGAGCTGTGCAATCATTTAAAGCAGCCGTGAAAAGGTAAGTTCAAAGGTCACTCGATAGGATTGGCAAGTTTCTTGTTATTGTATAATAATAACATGCGGAACATTTCCACAGGGGTTATGCCAGCTGAATTATTAATGGAATACCGCCTACAAACCGCTTGGATTTGGTATTTTCAGACTTGACGGGGAAGGTGGAGGCTGGGTAAACCTCCCAGAAAGAAAACCATGACTTGAAAAAAAGGGGACAGAATGTTCCAGGTTGATGATTTAATTCTGACCAGAAATGCATGACTGGCAAAATTGTAGAAAGAACGGGACCAGTCTCATATGTTGTTGGTCACCGTACAACAAAACATGTGAATCATTTGAGGAAAGGAGTTGGGCTTGATACAGAGGACCAACAGGTGTGTCCTGCGGTGGACTTGTGTAAGCCAGATACTGATCGAGGGATACCTGCGGTTAATGTGGACTCAAGGCAATCAGCAGTTTCCAAAGCTGAGGAGGTAGAAGCAACTGAGGAAGATGTTGACCCCAGATTGATAAGTTGCCTTTTGCATCTGCCTGCCCAGATTCTTTACTCACTGAATGACTGAATGACTCAGGGGCTTTGGCCTCTCTAAACTCTGTGGATGGCAATAGTTTGGAGTCATAGGCCAAAATGTTATCACCACGCCCGCCCCAGAATCAGGGCAGGCGCGGCTCGCAGAACAGAATTCTCCATTGGCCTTGGGCGGGATTTTACGAGCCTTGGCCAAGCGAGCTCATAAAATACCAGCCATAATCTGCAGTTCATTGCTAATCTGGACTTTATCCCTTGTGGTTACACTCCTTATATGATTTTGTGATGTTATTTATCATGTTCATAAGGGTGATCTAGTATATGAATACTGAGGAAAATTTTGCCTGTTATCCTTTGAAAACTAGGGACATTCATTTGTCATTTATAATTTATAATGGAATGCATCCCTCAGTGTATTCCTTTAATTACTCCAAGTTTAAGACATAGATTTGATCCTACTATATAGACACAAAATGGGGGTTTAATATCCATAAAGAACTTGAGGGTGTTAGAGACTGGATAGGTTGTGTGGCATTTGGGCTATACCATATCTATCTGTTTTTTTTGTAATCCATGCATTTATAATGGTATATATGATGTGGTATTCTTTATTCTTGTTATATCTTGTTAATATGAGTAGTACCACTGCGGGTGGGGAGTGGGTGTTTTGGTGCAGAGGTTGTGGCTATGGCCCAATGAATCCTCATAGCTGGTGAGGACCACCCCCCACCACCCCGAGAACTATTGATGTAATGTAGTTTGCTCCTGTATTTTTGTAAATTTGAGGGTTGAAGAATCTCCGATGGACCCCTGTAAAGGTGCAGACAGAGCACATATCCCGGGAAAATACATTGTTTTGTATCATTGGCACCCCTGATATAGCTGGAGATGGGTAAGTATTGTAAGAAGGGGCTTCCCTCTGGTGTCATGTATTGAGCTGAACTCAGCTAATGCAAAGACTTGCAAAAGATAGTATGCAGTTAAAGATGTTCTTTATTGACCAATATGCATTGGGAGAGACACAGCTGGGAGATTCCAACTTCACTGTTACAGTACATGTGTAAAACAGATATACTTTTTCGAAAGTTTCTTTCTCCTGCCCAACCTATCATCCAAACTAGATGATCCAATTACATCAGTACATTATTTATCTTGGCCAATAGCATTCTACCTTCTCGCAGAATTGGGAATTAATTGATCAACCGGACCCAGAAGTTCTCCCCCCGCCCCACCATTGCCTAGCAACCGTACCTACGTATATCTGGTAGGTTCAAGGATTGCCCTCACCACCTGCAAACCATGGGAACGGAAAGGGAGTCATTTCCCTCTGCCTGCTAGCTATCCCTTATCAGTAGAAGCTGAATGCTTCTATTCATTGCAACTAGAAGCTAAATACCTCCATTCTTTTTAAAACCTTGGCAGCTTGCAGCTGCATGGTTTCCTACTGATAATAGAGAATATATTCTGTACCTTATTGTTTCCAAAGAATGTGTCCTGTCTAGTTCTGCCCATTTCCCATTATGCTTTGGGACAGGCTGCATCTTGGCCAAAGTTAACAAGACATTTGAAAATACATTTTAAATCTACAATTCTTATTCAAAATTCACTACCAATGATTATATATGTGTCTATTCAGACAAAACCCTTGGAAAATATATATAAATATATAAAATATATATGAGGCACTTTGTGATTCTTTATGATATACATAAGGCACACTGTAATCCCTAGTCTAAACCCTTCTACAGCATACTTTGATGTGTGCTTAGGCATGGTGTGAGAATCTTCGGCTGATCAACCTTTTCTATACTTGTGTCTCCTTGGCTGAATATGCAATACCTACTTTAAAAATCCTGGAATGTAAGTTACATGGTTCTGTCTCTAGTATCCTATAAGCAAGGGCGTGCATCGATATGCAATGTATTCATGGCTTTATCTTATTATCCTGTTTTCCCCCATCTCTGAAACATCCTTTCATTGTTTGTATCCTTGGAGGCACCATTTGTAATGAATAATGAATAATCCAAACCTATTACATTGTTGCCCTCTTGTCTCTTTCTGTATGTATATGTGCAAAAATGATTATGCTGTACTGCACCAATCTTTGAGGATTTGTGTTGTTTGTAAAAATGGGAAAAATCTTCAATAAAAATATATTTTTAAAGAAGTGCCATGGTATCTTTTTCAGTCAATGGACATCCAAATGACAACATTCCAGTGGTGCATCACTCCCTCAATACTGGAAAGTAAGCCTTGATTTTTGTACTTAAATCATAGAGTTGGGCTTGAACCTACAACTTCTTAAATAATTCTAGCAAATGTTGGAATTGTATGCCCAAGAAGTGTGAGCAAGAAGAATACTGGTTAATGGCACAAAATGGCTGATAGCAGGCTCTATGATCACTCAATTCTTAATTACAGGTCTTGGTTGAGGAGCAGAAAGCTAAGCTTACCTGAAAACATACTGAGCTTCTACAGCAGAAAGCTGATCTTGCATGACATTGGATGGCTTCTGCTTCTGCTGAAATGGAAGCTGAGATACCAGCCATCAGATGCCACATCATTGATGTGTCTGCCATTGCGCTAATGGAGTTGGCCTCTGTTTCTATACTTTAAAGGCTGAATTCTATGCTTTTCTTAAAGCCCTGTACCAAGAATAAATGGAATCCTCCATATGGATGGCAGGTTTATCCTCTCAGGCCACCTGCAATACACTTGTCGCCTGGCCTGGCCTGGCAGCCACTTGTACCTGGCTTCTCATCACATGTAGATCCTGCCTTTAAGTATTCACTATGTCAGTGTTATGTTCTTCTCCTTGACATAAATGTTCCAATCAGACAATGAAAATTGGTGAAGCAATAATATGGGTTCTTTATTTGAAGATAAGGCTATATACAGTGGGAGTTAACTGGCGGCCTAAGTATAGTACATTTGACTTCCACTCCTGCTTTTATAAACTGACTATAAGTCATGGGATTACTGCATCATATCCTGATGAGTTGGTTGTGATTGACAGCTGTTTAAGATACACCACCTTAAAGGTACATGTACCTCATATCACAACAGTCAGTATTCGAGTAAGTGGCTGTGAGTGTGAGAGTGAGTAAAGTGTTTATTCTGCCTCACTGTCTTTCTGTTCTTCCACCTTTTGCTCTTCCACCACTGCCTGCCCAAGTGTTGGTGTTTTGGTGAGTGAGGTGGGGAAAAGCAAGTGGTGCATCTTTATGCTTATACCATCTGAAGCTTGTAAATCAAAGAAGACTGTGGGATGAAGGAGGAGGTGTGATGTGAGAAAGAAACAAAGAGGAGAATAATGCTATCTTGTATAATTTCAGTCCCTCACCTTCTACCAACAAGATAAGGATGTGCACCCATGGTGATCCTCCTCTGGTTAGGTCCTGCTGCCTCTAGTCATGTACCTCCTTGTTCTGCAGTAGACAAGGAAATGTGTCTTGGAGTGTGGTGCAATCTGATTTGATTGCGTGGTTTAGATGGTTAAATAACTGGCAACATGTGCAAGCTTTGAGATATGGGCGTGGGAATTGTGACACTGTATAAGGGTGAAGAGAAGCTGTCAGTTTTAGGTATAAGGCATGATTGACAGAGATTATTGTTAAACGAGTCATGGGGAGTGGTGCATTGAGCAATGTATGATGCTAGTGCTGCAGTTAGTGGGATATGGCATTTGAAGCATCATTCACTTTTCATTTTATTTATTTGTTCATGGGATGTGGGTGTTGTTGGCTAGGCCAGCATTTATTACCCATCCCTAATTGTCCATGAGAAGGTGATGGTGAGCCATCTTCTTGAACCGCTGCAGTCCATGTGGTATAGGTATACCAACAGTGCTGTTAGGAAGGGAGTTCCAGAATTTTGACCTAGTGACCGTGAAGTAGCAGCAATATAGTTCCAAGACAAGATAGTATGTGGCTTGGGGAGAAATTTGCAGTTGGTGGTGCTCCCATGTACCTTGTCCTTGTCCTTTTATTTAGTAGAGTTTGCAGGTTTGGGAGGAAAATAAAGTCATGGAACATATTGCATAATGCATCGAGGTCCTCAGGGCTGCATTCCTACATTGACAACCAAGGCTATCTTGTCCCAATTTCTTTGTAAAGTTTGTCTGGATAGCCTCCATGCACTCTATGGATAGTTGATATCTCTCCTCTCCATGTCCTGTACCAAGGTCTCTACTGCAACAAAGAAAATTCTTGGATTCTGCTGTCTGCCATGTTGTGCCATTATTGAGTGTTTACAGGCTCAATATCATGACTTCACAATTTCCAGCAGCTGCTCCAGCAACAGTGAACCTCCCCTTTCGGTTGAGCCGGATATCATTAACTCATGATTCTGTATTCCTATATACTTATCAGGAAAGACTACAGCAACTGGGTCTCATTTCGCTTGACAAATGAAGGCTGAAGAGTGACCTAATAGAGGTCTTTAAGATTTTAAAAGTTATGAAAAGAATGGATTCAGATGTTTCTATTTCTAAGGAAGAGAATAGCCAGTGGCTATCAATATAAGATAGTCACCAAGAGATCTCACAACACCAGGTTAAAGTCCAACAGGTTTATTTGGAATCACGAGCTTTTGGAGCGCTGCTCCTTCATTAGGTGAGTGGAGGTAGGTTCACAAATGTGGCATATATAGGCAAAAACACAATTGCAAGATAATTTAAGTTTGGAATGTGAAGAATGCGGGTCTTTACAGGTAATCAAATCTCTACAGGTACAAACAGTGTGTGTGGAGAGAGGGATAATCACAGGTTAAAGGGGTGTGAATTGTCTCACTCCAGGATGGTTAGTAGGATTTTGTGAACCTAGGCAGTATGGTGGGGGTAACAAGTATTGTGACATGAACCCAAGATTCTGGTTGAGGCCATCCTCATGCATGCATAAGTTTTTTAAGTTTTAAGTTTATTTATTAGTGTCACAAGTAGGCTTACATTAATACTGCAATGAAGTTACTGTGAAAATCCCGGGTCGCCGCACTCCGGCGCCTGTTCGGGTCCACTTAGGGAGAATTTAGCATGGCCAATGCATCTAACCAGCACATCTTTTGGACTGTGGGAGGAAACCGGAGCACCCGGAGGAAACCCATGCAGACACGGGAAGAACATGCAGACTCCACACAGACAGTGACCCAAGTGAACCCAGGTTCCTGGCGCTGTGAGGCAGCAGTGCTAATCACTGCGCCACCATGCCAGGCTATCAATTTCTGCTCGGCGATTCTGCGTTGTCCTGTGTCCTGAAGGCTGCCTTGGAGAACGCTTACCCGAAGATTGGTGGCTGAATGTCCTTGACTACTGAAGTGCTCCCCGACTGGAAGGGAACACTCCTGCCTGGCAATTGTTGTGTGGTGTCCTTTCATCCGTTGTCGTAACGTCTGCATGGTCTCGGCGATGTACCACACCTCGAGACATCCTTTCCTGCAGTGTATGAGGTAGACAACGTTGGCCGAGTCGCATGAGTATGTACCGTGTACTTGGTGGGTGGTGTTCTCACATGTGATAGTGGTAGCCATGTCGATGATCTGGCACGTCTTGCAGAGGTAGCTGTGACAGGGTTGTATGGTGTCGTGGTCACTGTTTTCCTGAAGGCTGGGTAGTCGCCTGCAAACAATAGTCTGTTTGAGGTTGGGCGGTTGATTGAAGGCAAATAGTGGGGGTGTGGGGATGGCCTTGGTGAGATGTTCATCTTCTTCGATGACATGTTGAAGGCTTCGAAGAAGATGTCGTAGTTTCTCTGCTCCGGGGAAGTACTGGACAATGGAGGGTACTCTGTCGATCATGTCCCGTATTTGTCTTCTGAGGAGGTCAGAGTAGTTTTTCGCTGTGGCGCATTGGAGCTGTCGATCGATGAGTTGAGCACCATATCCCATTTTTAAAGAGCGTCTTTCAGCATCTGTAGGTGTCTGTTGTGTTCCTCCTCGTCTGAGTACATCCTGTGTATACGGAGGGCTTGTCCATAGGGGATGGCTTCTTTAACGTGTTTAGGGTGAAAGCTGGAGAAGTGGAGGATCGTGAGGTTATCTGTGGGCTTATGGTAGAGTGAAGTGCTGAGGTGTCCGTCATTGATGGAGATGCTTGTGTCCAAGGATGCAACCGATTCTGCAGAATTGTCCAGGGTGAGTCTGATGGTGGGATGGAAGAAATCCAATAGGGAATTCAGAAGAAATTACTTTACCCAAAGAGTGGTGAGAATGTGGAACTTGCTAGGGATTGGGTGAAACAAAATTGTAGAGAGACATTTAAGGAAAAGCAAGACAAATATGTAACAGAATTAAAAGGTGATGATGATAGATTCATGTAAAAATCTATAGACTTACATATACAGTAAAAGTTACCTTTTGTATTTGAAGTATCATTTGCCTGTTAATTAATGTTTAATTTGCATTGGATCTGATTCATGTTAAAGTTAAAAGTTACAAAAGTACAATTCTTTGGTAATTTGTTCATTTAGGAGTCATTTAATAAATGTGGTTATCTTGGTTTATGGTTCCCCCACAGGGATTGTAACAGATATTTTAACTTAAAGGATATTGCCAAGGACACTTGCTCCATAGTAACCAGTAAGAGTTTAATAGTACATTGTTTTATGATTGAGTTTGTAAAAGAGCCAAGGGGAGCCAACATCTTGAATTTGGTTTGCGTTATAAGAAAAATCTAACCTCTAATACGCAGGTAGGTGAGACAGTGATTGCAGTGTGATCACATCTGACAGTAAATAATTGAAGAGGTTATTAAAGCACAAATGAAATTGCCAATTATTTTTAAGGGGACGAACATTGTGCCCTGGACCAGTCTTGTTAGAGAGAGCCAGACAGGTTTGAATATGACTAAGACAGTGGTGTTCCTTCAAGGAAGTGATTTTGACCACATGTGAACAAAATATATATCCAACCAAAGCAAATGGGACTGCCAAGCAACATAATGAAAATAATCGGTCATTTAAGGCCATGAAAGAAAATGGTGCAGAATTTTCATGGATTCTGTATCAAAATGTATGCTCGGGGTTTTAAAAAGATATTGGGTGGAATTAAAGTAATTTCTTCTGAATTCCCTATTGGATTTCTTCCATCCCACCATCAGACTCACCCTGGACAATTCTGCAGAATCGGTTGCATCCTTGGACACAAGCATCTCCATCAATAGTGGATGCGTTAGTGATTATTTATCAAAACTCGTTGCATTCTGGGGTAGTGCCGGTTGATTGGAAAACGGCTAATGTTACGCCGCTGTTTAAAAAAGGAAGGAGACAAAAGGCGGGTAACTATAGGCCGGTCAGCTTAACGTCTGTAGTAGGGAAAATGCTGGAATCCATTATTAAAGAGGAGATAGCAGGGCATCTGGATAGAAATGGTTCGATCAATCAGACGCAGCATGGATTCATGAGGGGAAAGTCGTGCTTGACGAACATGTTGGATTTTTATGAAGATGTGACTAGGGCGGTTGATGGAGGAGAACCGGTGGATGCGGTGTTTTTGGATTTCCAAAAGGCGTTTGATAAGGTGCCCCATAAAAGGCTACTGAAGAAGATTAGGGCACACGGAGTTGGGGGTAGTGTGTTAAAGTGGATTGGGGACTGGCTATCCGACAGGAAGCAAAGAGTCGGAATAAATGGGTGTTTTTCCGGTTGGAGGAAGGTAACTAGTGGCGTGCCGCAGGGATCGGTACTCGGGCCGCAACTATTTACCATTTATATAGATGATCTGGAGGAGGGGACGGAGTGTAGGGTAACGAAGTTTGCAGACGACACAAAGATAAGTGGAAAAGTGAATCGTGTGGAGGACGGAGAAGATCTGCAGAGAGATTTGGACAGGCTGAGTGAGTGGGCGAGGATATGGCAAATGGAGTATAACGTTGATAAATGCGAGGTTATACACTTTGGAGGAAATAATAACAAATGGGATTACTATCTCAATGGAAACAAATTAAAACATGCTACCGTGCAAAGGGACCTGGGGGTCCTTGTGCATGAGACGCAAAAGCCCAGTCTGCAGGTACAACAGGTGATCAAGAAGGCAAATGGGATGTTGGCCTATATTGCGAAGGGGATAGAATATAAAAGCAGGGATGTCTTGATGCACCTGTACAGGGCATTGGTGAGGCCGCAGCTGGAATACTGTGTGCAGTATTGGTCCCCTTATATGAGGAAGGATATATTGGCATTGGAGGGAGTGCAGAGAAGGTTCACCAGGTTGATACCGGAGATGAGGGGTTTGGATTATGAGGAGAGGCTGAGGAGATTGGGTTTGTACTCGTTGGAGTTTAGAAGGATGAGGGGGGATCTTATGGAGACTTATAAGATAATGCGGGGGCTGGATAGGGTGGAGGCGGAGAGATTCTTTCCACTTAGTAAGGAAGTTAAAACTAGAGGACACAGCCTCAAAATAAAGGGGGGTCGGTTTAAGACAGAGTTGAGGAGGAACTTCTTCTCCCAGAGGGTGGTGAATCTCTGGAATTCTCTGCCCACTGAGGTGGTGGAGGCTACCTCGCTGAATATGTTTAAAGCGCGGATGGATGGATTCCTGATCGGTAAGGGAATTAAGGGTTATGGGGATCAGGCGGGTAAGTGGTACTGATCCACGTCAGATCAGCCATGATCTTATTGAATGGCGGGGCAGGCTCGAGGGGCTAGATGGCCTACTCCTGCTCCTATTTCTTATGTTCTTATGTTCTTATTCTCAGCATCATAGCGGCAAGGAAAAAAGAGTCTGATGCTATGTGAGCTTGCAAACATCAAGGGGAAGGGGGAAGAAAAATTCCAATTCATCCTGGCCCACAAGAAGTGCTGTGTGTAATATTCTTATGCTAACATAGAATATTCACAGAGTCTGCTGAGGTAAGAAAAACATTAACTTTATTGGAACATCTCTTAGTATGTCTACATCTTCCCATGAGATCTATAATAGAGAGCAAGATCATGAGACATTACATCAGTTCCTGTGATGATGCATGCTGTGTCCCATTAGCATGTCACACAGTTAGAATTAACCCGACTACACTGTGAAGTCACTTTCTCCAAAGTTGTCCGCACCCTTATTGCAGCTGTTGGCTTCCCAGTGGTCCAGGAAACCCAAATAGTCATAGTTAAACCTGCCAAGCATCTCAGAATTTATTTCTCCAATACTTACAACCCTGCCTTCAGCTGCCTAGGTCCCAAGTTCTGATATTTCCTCCCTAAACCTCTTCTCTCCACCTCTCCTTCTTCCTTGAAAACACTCCCTAAGAGCTACCTCTCTTACCATAAGACCATAAGACCATAAGACATAGGAGCGGAAGTAAGGCCATTCGGCCCATCGAGTCCACTCCACCATTCAATCATGGTTGATTTCAACTCCATTTACCCGCTCTCTCCCCATAGCCCTTAATTCCTCGAGAAATCAAGAATTTATCAATTTCTGTCTTGAAGACGCTCAACGTCTCGGCCTCCACAGCCCTCTGTGGCAATGAATTCCACAGACCTACCACTCTCTGGCTGAAGAAATTTCTCCTCATCTCTGTTCTAAAGTGACTCCCTTTTATTCTAAGGCTGTGCCCCCGCGTCCTAGTCTCCCCTGCTAATGGAAACAACTTCCCTACGTCCATCCTATCTAAGCCGTTCATTATCTTGTAAGTTTCTATTAGATCTCCCCTCAACCTCCTAAACTCCAATGAATATAATCCCACGATCCTCAGACGTTCATCGTATGTCAGGCCTACCATTCCTGGGATCATCCGTGTGAATCTCCGCTGGACCCGCTCCAGTGCCAGTATGTCCTTCCTGAGGTGTGGGGCCCAAAATTGCTCACAGTACTCCAAATGGGGCCTAACCAGTGCTTTATAAAGCCTCAGAAGTACATCCCTGCTTTTGTATTCCAACTCTCTCTTACCAACTTGGTCATCTGCCCTTAATATCTCCTTATGTGACTTGGCGTCATTTTATTTTGTCATCTTCTGTAAATGCCTCAAGACACTTCATTATGTTAAATCACTGTATAATTAGAAGTTGATGTTGGCTTGACAGAAATGTTGCTCAGATCCAGCAACAAGTTTCTCATCATGTAAGTAAGATAATAACAATAATGATAAATATATGTTTAATTGTACTATTAGCTTTTATAAAAAATACTTATGTTATGTTACAGGTGTCCATAGAATATTTTATAGAATATAGGGTGGAATTTTCCCAAAGTTGGCAGAGTGGCACAGGGGTGGGAAAAATGGCAAGAAAGCTGCCAGCCCCAAAGGCAGCCTTCCCCACTGTGTTGTTCAGCTTTGGTGGGGGTGGGGACAATTAGCAACGCCAGCATAAGTCACGTTTTGGGACTCCCGCGGGATTTCCCACTCCCACTGCTAATCCCGTTCCCCCACAAACGGGGGTGGAAAAGCCCCCCGTATTTTTTAATGTGAAGCAGGTGTTGCTGGTTTGGCCAGCATTTATTACCCATCCCTAATTTCCCTGGAGAAGTTAGTGGTGAGTCTCCTGTTTGGATCACTGCAGTCGGGATGGTGTAGGTATACCTACAGAACAGCTAAGAAGGGAACTCTTGTACAGAACCCCTATAATAAAGCAGCAAGAGACATAAAGGTGATATAGTTTTCAGTACATTTTCTTGTCTGGAGGTGGAGCTATTTTATCATTTTATAGCTTATTTAGAAGTCAAGGTATTGTACTGTTTAAGTTGTGCTTTAAGTGAGTTTTTAAATTAGGGCAAGCATAAATGTACAATGTAAATGGATCTGAATAATAGATTTAGAGAACAAAATATCAGCTGTTGCATGTGCAGAAGTAAGTTGATGTGTAATGAGGAAGACTTGACTAAGGAATTTAAGGTGGAGGAACCCTTAGGGAGCAGTGACCGCAATATGATAGAATTTACCCTGCAGTTTGAGAGGGAGAAGCTGGAATCAGATGTAATGGTATTACAATTAAATAAAGGTAACTACAAAGAGATGAGGGAGGAGCTGGGCAGAGCTGATTGGAAAGGGAGCCGAGCAGGGAAGACAGTGGAACAGCAATGGCAGGAGTTTTTGGAGGTTATTCGGGAGGCACAACAGAAATTCATCCCAAGGAGGAGGAAACATGCTAATAAGGGGAGGATAAGGCATCCATGGCTGATGAGGACAGTGTGGTGAACCATCGTTGGTTCCCACTAGGTAGTACTGAGCCAGGGTCTGGCCAGTACTACGAGTATGTATATATGTTGCTATTGGGGTTAGGGATGGATTGTTCTACTTGTTGCTGTCGGGGTTAGGGTTGGGCTGTTACACCTGTATTATAGTTATTATGGTACATCCCAGTCGGGCTCCGCCTCCTGGGAGAGGTATAAAGGTCACTGCTCTGTCTGGGACCCCTCAGTCTGGGATCGTGTACTATACATGGTAGCTTAGTTGTAATAGTAAATAAAAGCCTTTATTTCCTTGAGCATCTCAAGCCTCGTGTGTGATAACGCGCATCAGACAGCATAAAAGCAAAAGCTGATGAGGACAGCATAAAAGCAAAAGAAAAAGCATACAAAGTGACGAGAATTAGTGGGAAGCCAGAGAATTGGAAAGCCTTTAAAAGTGAGCAGAGGACAACTCAAAAAGCAATGGGGGGAAAAATGAAATATGAGTGTAAGCTAGCTAGTAATATAAAAGAAGATAGGAAGAGTTTTTTTCAATATATAGATGGTAAGAGAGAGGCAAAAATAGACATTGAACCATTGGAAAATTAGGCTGAAGAAGTAATAATAGGAAACAAAGAAATGGCAGAGGAACTGAATATTTACTTTGCATCAGTCTTCAGTGGGATGCCAGAGCTCCAGGAGAATCAGGGGACACTGGTGAGTGGTGAGTGTAGTGGCCATCACTAAGGCGAAGGTTCTGGAGAAACTGAAAGATTTGAAGGTGGATAAATCACCTGGACTAGATGGACTACACTCCAGGGTTCGAAAAGAGATAGCTGAGGAAATTGTGGAGGCGTTGATGGTGATCTTTCAGGAATCACTGGAGGCAGGGAGGGTCCCAGAGGACTGGAAAGTAGTTAATGTGACACCACTGTTTAAGAAGGGAGGGAGGCAGCAGACGGAAAATTATAGGCCGGTTAGCCTGACTTCGTTCATTGGCAAGATTTTAGAGTCTATTATTAAAGATGAGATCGCGAAGTACTTGGAAGTGCATGATAAAATAGGACTGAGTCAGCATGACTTCATCAAGGGAAGGTCACATCTGACAAATCTGTTAGTATTCTTTGAGGAGGTAACAAGGAAGTTAGATAAAGGAGAACCAGTGGACGTGATTTATTTAGATTTCCAAAAGGCCTTTGACAAGGTGCCGCATAGGAGACTGTTAAATAAGTTAAGAGCCCATGATGTTAAGGGCACGATTCTGGCATGGATAGAGGATTGGCTGACTGGCAGAAGGCAGAGAGTGGGGATAAAGTGGTCTTTTTCAGGATGGCAGCTGGTGACGAGTGGTGTGCTTCAGGGGTCGGTGCTGGGACCACAACTTTTCACAATATACATTAACGATTTGGAAGAAGGAACTGAAGACACTGTTGCTAAGTTTGTAGATGATACAAAGGTATGTAGAGGGACAGGTAGTATTGAGGCTGCAGGAGGGCTGCAGAAGGACAGGTTAGGAGAGTGGGCAAAGAAGTGGCAGATGGAATACAATGTGGAAAAGTGTGAGGTTGTGCACTTTGGAAGAGGGAATGGAGGCATAGACTATTTTCTAAATGGGGAAATGCTTAGAAAATCAGAAACACAAAGGGACTTGGGAGTCATCGTTCAAGATTCTCTTAAGGTTAATGTGCAGGTTCAGTCGGCAGTTAGGAAGGCAAATGCAATGTTAGCATTCATGTTGAGAGGGCTAGAATACAAGAGCAGGGATGTACTTCTGAGGCTGTATAAGGCTCTGGTCAGACCCCATTTGGAGTATTGTGCACAGTTTTGGGCCCCGTATCTAAGGACTGATATGCTGGCCTTGGAAAGGGTCCAGAGGAGGTTCACAAGAATGATCCCTGGAATGAAGAGCTTGTCGTATGAGGAGCGATTGAGGACTCTGGGTCTGTACTCGTTGGAGTTCAGAATGATGAGGGGGGATCTTATTGAAACTTACAGAATACTGTGAGGCCTGGATAGAGTGGACATGGAGAGGATGTTTCCACTAGTAGGAAAAACTAGAACCAGAGGGCACAACCTCAGACTAAAGGGACGATCCTTTAAAACAGAGATGAGGAGGAATTTCTTCAGCCGGAGAGTGGTGAATCTGTGGAACGCTTTGCCGCAGAAGGCTGTGGAGGCTAGGTCATTGAGTATCTTTAAGACAGAGTTTGATAGGTTCTTGATTAATAAGGGGATCAAGGGTTATGGGAAAAAGGCAGGAGAATGGGAATGAGAAAAATATCAGCCATAATTGAATGGCAGAGCAGACTCGATGGGCTGAGTGGCCTAATTCTGCTCCTATGTCTTATGATCTTGCCCTGTTAGGTTGAATTGCTGTTTGCTGTGATGCTGCAGCCAGCTTCTTATTCATTAAGTAGTGTCACAATCAACACTGCAATGAAGTTACTGTAAAAATCCCCCAGTCGTCACACTTTGGCACCTGTTTGGGTACACTGAGGGAGAATTTATCATGGCCAATGCTCCTAAGCAGCGCGTCTTTTGGACTGTGGGAAGAAACTGGAGCACCCGGAGGAAGCCCAGGCAGACATGGGGAGAATGTGCAGACTCTGCATATACAGTGGCCCAAGCCAGGAATTGAACCCGGGTCCCTGGCTCTGTGAGGCAGCAGTGCTAACCACTGTGCCACCGTGTTGCCCACATTTCGAGTTTTCAAATTCTGGATCTATTTACCTCCATTTGCGACAAAAGGAAATTAAAATATGTTTTTGTAAATCTGCCATTTTCAAAGCAGTTGTGACAATATGGTACCATCCAAGGATCACAACTAACTAATCAAAACTAGGAAGAAGCACAGATAATAAAGAAAAAAAGTGGAAATGGTAAAACAAGAAGACGAGATCCTAACTCTGTTTCTCTTTCTACAGTTGCTGCTTGACTGGCTGAATAATTTCTGCATTTTCTGTTTTTATTATTGTTTTAGGTGAAGAATTTGCCTTTATATGGGGCGGCATGGTAGCACAGTGGTTAGCACTGCTGCTTCACAGCTCCAGGGACCTGGGGTCGATTCCCGGCTTGGGTCACTGTCTGTGTGGAGTTTGCACATTCTCCTCGTGTCTGCGTGGGTTTCCTCCGGGTGCTCCAGTTTGCTCCCACAGTCCAAAGATGTGCAGGTTAGGTTGATTGGCCATGCTAAAAAAAACAATTGCCCTTAGTGTCCTGAGATGCGTAGGTTAGAGGGATTAGTGGGTAAAAATATGTAGGGATATGGGGGTAGGGCCTGGGTGGGATTGTGGTCAGTGCAGACTCGATGGGCCGAATGGCCTCTTTCTGTACTGTAGGGATTCTATGATTCTATGATATATATCAGGTGGGATTCTCCCCAAAAAAGTCGAAATGTCAAATTCGCGTAAAAACTGGAGTAAATTACACGGGTTTTTTCAGTGGGAATTTCAAAATGAATCTCCCATATTCTGCGCATTGCAAAGTGTATTAGCATGATTCCCTCCAGAAATCAGTGGGCGGGGCCTACTCCCGCTGGAGATGCCAGCAACATAGTGCTGAGTGGGTCACTGCGCATGCACCGATCTGTCAGTGCCGAGATTGATGCATGCACAGCGGCCCCTGTCTGCCGGTCTCCCGATTCAGCTCAATTGCCAGCCAGCCCCGCGGGCCCCGCATCGTTGGCCATCCAACCGCCCCCCCCCCCCCCCCCAAAAGGCCCGATCGCTCACCCACCAAACATGCCCAGATTCACTCCTCAACCCCCCCTTGCAGCCCCAATCTCCACACCCCGCTGATTCCCCGCCCTCCCCCTAATCATGCCACCCCCCGTAGTGCTGACTCCCCCCCGCCGCATCCCCGACCCCCCAGCAGGCTGTCCCCACCCTGTCCCCCCTACCCCGATGGCCAGCCCCGATCGCTGGCTTCCCTCCCTTCCCAACTGATCCCGACTGCAGAGTGGCAGTGGGACCCCCCATCCCCACCGATTGCCTCCCCCAGGGACCCTGCCACCAATTAGGCCCCACACCCTCAGCATTGTCTGATGTCCGGTGGGCAGTACCAAGATGCCCCCTGGGCATTGGCATTTGCCCCTTGGGCAGTGCCAGGGGGGCCAGGCTGGCACTGCCAAGGTGGCAATGACCGGGGGATACCCCCCTGGTGCCCAATCCTCTAGGGGGTCTCGATTGTCCCCCCTTCACTCCAGCGGGGCCGGGCTGCCAGCTCCCCGCAAGTGGGGAGCTATAGTAAACTCTGCTGGAGTGAAATACTCCTGGCAGGGAGGAGTGGAGAGACTAGCGGGCCTGGAGATTTCAGTCCCGGGGTGGCTAATCATATTTAAAATAGATTATAATGAGCTGTTGCATATATTAGGCAGCTCTGCGCTGATTCTCGGCTCAGAGCTGATGGCGCCAGAAATCTGGCACAAATCTGCCGCCACTACAGTCTCCCGGCCCACTGTGCTAAAAAAGCATGCAGCGGGATGGGAGAATCGCTCTCTTTACCTTTTTGTTGCTCAGGTCATCCCAAAGCACCGCACAGTCACATACTGTTGAAGTGCAGCCACTGTAATCATGGGAAATGTACCAGTCAATTTGCACTCTTGCTGACTAATTTTGACTTTGTGTTTAATGTAAAAGAGGTGATCATGATTTGACAACCTGTTTTATATCTCGTCCAGATTTCATTTCCACTGTCTTCAAAATCACCCTCCTCGTCCCTCAGAACAGTAATGACTTAAACAAGTACATAATCTGGTTTTAGTGGTAATGGGTAAGGAACTACTACTGGTCGGGACACCAGAAAGGTTCTGCTGCTCTTTTTCAAATATTGCCATGATAAGTGGGCTCAGCTTAATATCTCTTCTAAAGGATCGCAGCTTCAATAGTGTTAAATTCAAAACATTTTTGGGTTTAAATCTTACACAAGACTTAACCTACCTCAATATTGCACTGAAATGACGATTTAGCTTTTGTGTTCAAGTTTCTGGAGTCAATTTTCTGACTTCTGACTCCACGGTTGGAGCACCAGCACTAAGGCAAGGCTGACACGAACCTGAGAAACTGTTGTCAATTCACAACAGGTCCAGCATCTGAACAAAAGAGATTACTGCTTCAGGTGCCTTTCCATAGAAGATGTTGTGACAAAGAGTGTACATCGACATAGCAATCTGTATTTTTCTCTTTTGAAATGCCGGTGTGCACAAGTCTATCACTGGTGAAAATGGATACTCACTGCCTCTCTGTATTGATGGACATTCTATCACAGAATCAGCAGAAATCCGAAACCTCCGTCTACTGAAGCCAGTTCAAAGCACGAAACAGCCGAAAAGGAGTGCCTCAGATAGGTTTCCTTTAATTACACTTCTTTTAAAACTCAAAACAAAATTGAGCTGATATTCTGTTTTTTCTTCTCCTTGAGGGAGTTACATAATTGCAGAATTTCTTAAAATCTATTTATTAATTTCAAGCAGTTTTTAGTAAAGTAACAACATTTTCATTTAAATATAATCAAATGTATCCAATTAATTGAGGGAGTACAAAGAAGGGTGCAATGGATGATCTCACAACTAAAGGGGATAAGTGATGAGGGAAGATTACCTATCCTGGCTCCTTGCTGTCTTGAACAGAGAAAATTGGGAGGGATATCAAACAAGTATTTACAAGAATGAGAGGTTGGATAAATTAGATCCAAGTATGCCTTACTGCAATATACAGAATTTAAATATCATATTTGCAAACTAAGATTAACAAATGAAATTGAAAATACAAGAAGCATGGTGTTACACAAAGGTTATTAAGTATGTGCAGCACAGTTCTGGCTTGCCTGGTGGAATATCAAGAAGGAACTATGAGTTCAGGGATATTTGAAATGCACCAAGCAAATATGTGGGTTAGATGAACAGAAGGAGCAAAATTGATTTTCCTTTTTGGGGGGCATGCGGGGTTTGATTAGCCAGTGTCCTATCACATTGACAAAAGCAAATTACTGCAGATGTTGGAATCAGAAAAAACAGCTGGAAAATTTCAGCCAGTCTGACAGCATCTGTGGAGAGAGAATAGATCCAATGTTCTCATGTCAGGATGACCCTTTGTCAGAACTGTTCCATTGAACCAAGCAGCATGCAAACTTCATGCTCCCTCCACGGGTGAATTATTGCAACATTTAGTTGAGCACAAGCCATGTCTCTGTCTGACTGGCTGAACCTTCGACAGGAGATCTGGCAGCTCATAAGGTGACCATATGTTTCAGCAAGCCTGCAGCTCCAAAAGGCTGTCTGCTCCTTTAAAGGGGAGCTGCGCTCATTATAAAGTGAGGGAAACATGTGCATCTCCATCACCTAAATCCAGTGGAGGACACTTTGCCCGGCATCATTGGATGGCTGTGACAGAAACCATTGCATCTTCTGCCACTGAGAGCCTTCATGTTGTTGGTGTGGTCCCGCTTTATACCCCTTCTCAAACCCCTTCTCACCCTCGCCCTGTTTTCTGGCAGAAGTACAAGCAGCTGATAATATGGCCTTGGACCTCTTGCTTTACAATCCAAATATCTTGCTCAGCACCAACCCTCCCCTGCTGACTTTCTGCTTTCAGATGCCCAAGAACTGCCACTGGGCCGACCAGTGTAGATTCATGAGGAAGGGCGAAAGGTACTACTAATGTCTGTTGAAGAAGCATTCTCATGTGATCTAACACTCGCAGCCACTAGCTCGAATACTGGCACAATGCACATATGGCTCTAGATCTGCACATGGTGAGTCACCAGGTACAAGTGGGTGCTGGGAGGTTTGCCAGCTCTCTCGGGGGTGTGTTTCCAGATGAGTTCAGAGGACCCAGATAAGAATTTTGATGGGGTGACATACAGGAGAATGCGGCTGATGACACACATCAAGATGTTTGGTTCATTAGCAGGTCTGCCAGATAGCTTCCTATCACTGTCAAGGACCATGAAGCAGTCCAGTGCCAACATGGAGCATGAAGCCCATTCTTTGCAGTAAGGAAATGGTGGCCAGCTCCAAAATAAGCAATTGTTGACACAATTATGATGGAGAGTGTAATCCACTGTCTCAGCTTTCAGTGCAGCCTGGATAGAACCCATCCAACATCTCAGTGCTGCAGTGGCAGCTCAGGTAAAGGTCATTAAATCCATGCTTGCAGCCCTGCTGGCTCGCACTACTATCATCACAGCTATGGCTCTCAGTGCTGAAAGGGACATGTAGCCCTTACAGCAGTACAGAAACCTCTCCCCCAACAGATTCTGAGGATTGGTGAAGTCTGGTCTGGGGGAGTGCCAGTGATCCAATGATCCATGAACCTACTGTCCTCTCTCAGGATGATAGCATTTGTCCTCCTACCCTGGCAACTCCACCTGTGCCTTTGATGTTGTAAGTCAGCCCAGACTGCTGCGCCTCAAAATGGCGAAGTCTAAAGCCACATCCAAAGGGCCAGAGCTGCTCAAGGTCATCCTGCAAGGCCTTCTGTAACCTTTCCCAGTGAAAATCAATAGCCTTCCATAAGCCATGCTGCAATCGCTGGCATGACACTGTATAGGAACACTAAACCTAGTAAAGGTACCCTTAGGGCCCGCTTTTACCATTGCGTTGCGCCCGTTTTTGGGCGCAAAAACGTGGTAAGGCGGGTGTGAGGCCATTAACGCGATCCGCGCCCACATCAGCGCAGATTGCCACTTTACCGAAACCCGGGAATGGCGGTGATCCGATTCGCGCCCAAAACGGGCGCAACGACGATTTAAATGCATTTATATGCATTTAAATTGAATTAATGAACTGCCCGCCTAACTCTATCAGCATTTCCCCCTTTACCACCGCATTTGCCAATCCGGAACCGCACTGTTATGGACCTGCTAAATAAAAGTCTGAATCGGGCGCTCCAGCTGCTGAAGAGCGCGTTCCGAGCTTCCAACGGCTCCCTGACTCAGATCAGTGGTGGGGGAGAGGAGGGAGGCGGGTCAGATCATTCTCTGGTCAGTGGGGGGGGAGGGGAGTGAGGCCAGATAGTTGTCTGGTTGGGTGGGGGGGAGGAGGAGGCGGGTCAGATGTATCTCTGGGCGGGCGGGGGGGGGGGGGGGGGGGGGAGGAGGGCCGATCGTTATCTGGTGGGGAGGGAAGAGGAGGCGGGTCAGATGTTCCTCTGGAGGGGGGAAGGTGAGTGAGGCCAGATCATTCTCTGTGGGGGGGGGGGGGGGGGAGTGAGGCTAGATCATTGTCTGGGGGGGGCGGGAAGTGAGGCCAGACCATTCTCTCAGGGTGGGGGGGGGGAGTGGGGCTAGATCATTGTTGGGGGGGAGGGGGAGGCCCGATCGCTCACTGCTGGGGGGGGCGGGCAGATGGATCTCAGGTTGGGGGGGGGGCAGGGGAGTCCACTGCCACTCTATGGGCGATCGGTGGGGGGGGCAGGGGTCACGATTGGTCTGGGTAGTGGGGGGGTGGATAAGGGGGACAGTGATGTGTGTGGGTAGTGCGGGGGTTGTGATAAGGGGGACAGTGATGTGTGTGGGTAGTGGGGGGAGGGGGTGGATAAGGGGGACAGTGATGTATGTGTGCACCATCGCTCCCGCTTTTCGCTCCCAGGCTGCTTTCTCCGCTTTCTGCGTTCCGGGAGCGATCTGACATGGGCGCGCTTTTTCAAATTTTTTTCCAACTGCGCATATGCAGTTCAGAGCTCCGATCATTTCGGCCGCGCTAAGCCCTGCCCACAGTGCGTAGGGGACTGGAGATGCGTATGGGGGCGCCTGAAAGCAGATTTCTAAATCGGACCTGCATTACGCCCAGATTCAGCACTTAGAATGAAAATGGTAAAATCGGGCCCTTAGACAGGCATTAATGAGGTGCACAAGCGGCAGTACTCCCATTTTGTATGCATTCTTGAAAGTGTTTTTGGATAAATTTAGTATGGAAAGGTATTTTGTTCATGGCTTTTATTGCTGGATTTTGGCCAAGAGGACATTTGAGGGAATGTAGCAAATGGATTGAATGGTGGGTAATTGTGGAACAATGGTGAAGATAGGACACTGTTTGAAGGGAACCAAAAGCAGCCCATCTAGCGCAAAGTATTTAACTTTGTATGCCCGCACCATCATAATAGGAGGATGCAGTAGACCACCACAAATTTGGAAACAAGCTCCAGTGAGGATTGTAAAGCTTCCCTCCATCCTTGTGGTCCAACAATTGGGACCATTGATAACACTGATGATCTGCTTCACAATGTTCCTGTTTGCAAGATGGCTCTCATTGCAGGTGAATTGTCCTAACATGGTCAAATAGTGGAAGGAACTCATGAGTCAAGTGTATAGAGCAGTGATGGGAAATCTAGGCTAGTGAATGGGCCGCATGAGTGACCCTCCTTCATCTCAGTGGGGGCCTCAAGATTGAAATTGGGCACGTTCACTGACTGTGACCCTTGAATAAGATTGAATACATTTAATACCCACTGAACATTTCATAACAAGTTATAGAAAATACTTAGTCTGAGAGGATGTTTGACACCATGGTCTGCCAAAGCACTCCCACGTTAGCAACCTTACCAGTTGGGGCACAGCATAAGCAAGGCTGAAAGTGATCAGAAGAATTGCACCCATCATTTGAAGGAGCTCCAGCTTCCACAATTTAAGTTCCAGAGGCACTGAGCCAAATTTTGTAACCAAGATGTTCTCCTGCCTGAAATAGTTATGATGTTGCGATGTTACTATCATTTGAAGCTATAGACGAATTTCCCCATTGTATCATTCACCAGGTTTACAGCAGTAGAAGAGCTCATACCATGAGAAAGTCTTGGCATATATGTATCAAAAAATAATAAACTAAATCTGTCTCGAGTACTGGATCTATTTCCAAAATTCTGACACAGCTTCTATTGTAATATAATTGTATACTGGGAATACAGTCTCCCCATTGCTTACAGTGAAACATGCCTAGAATCATTGCAGTTCAAATCAGATGACAAAGTAGTTCTTCACTTTAATGAATACTCCCCATTAAGGTCCAGAATAGCATCTTTTTTTCTTTGCTTTCATTATTAAGTCAGTTTTCTCTCTTCCCTCCTGTAGCAGCTTCTGTTACCCAATCCTAGTCTAAAACTGTCTAAGAGTTGCTGCTGGCTGACTCAATGACATAAGACTCATGTCATTCTCCTGAATAAGAGGTTAGGATATCGACCATCTGCTTCTCAGCTGACATCGACGAGACTCCAGTAAACGCCTGTTCAGAGGTGCATGAGAGAAGCTTGGAGTCTCACTTAGGTTAATGAGGAGCTGCTGAGTTTTGACAGACACGTTTCCTGTCATAAAGAAAGAACTTGCATTGATATATTGCCTTTCATTATTTCAGTACATTCTAAATCACTTTACAACCAATGAATTACTTTTCAAGCACATAGAAAGCAAATAAAGCAGTCTATTTGCATATCAAAGATCTCCTAAAAAGCAAGAAGATAAATAATAATAAGATCCAAAAGACAATGAGGTGAATTTGATGTGGGGGAGGGGAGGGATGGTGGCTTAGCCCCTGACATAAAATTGGGGACAAGTCCACCTCTGCTTGGCAAGGTCATCCCACAGCAATTTTACGGTCATTGGGTTATTAATTGGATTGTGGTGAGATCTCCATTTCCATTAAGGAGAAAGACCCACCTCTAAAAGCTGCCAGTCAGTAAAATAGCTGGCAACTCTCTGGTCCCAGCAGCATTGCTGGAAGCTGACAAGACAGGGCTCTCACCTCCTGTCTTGGGCTTGATCTACATGATCCAAGCTGATTGGAGTAGGCATAGCTCCTCCCTGGAAACCTCAGATTTTAAATCTTTTTTATTCCAATTCAATCAAATCAAGTCCAATTCAGAGTCTCAACAAGTTGAGACATTTCCGATCCAAGCTGACAAGACAGGGCCTTCACACCTGTCTTGGGCCTGATCTACATGAGCCAAGCTGATTGGAGGAGGGGGAGGTTTCCTCCTCAAAGGCTTGATCTCATTTGCATCTTAGCCAAAAGGCCGAGATGCCGCTTTAAAAAATTGCTTCATATGAAAATGAAGCTTGAATTTAACCTAGTGACCTCAACCAAGCGCAGCATCCTCTACACACTACACCTGATCTTAGCCAAAAGGCCGAGAAGCTTTTAAAAATTGCTTCATTTTAAAAAATATACTTTTCCAATTCAATCAAATCAAGTCTAAATCATAGTCTCAACAAGTTGAGACATTTCCGATCCAGGCTGACAAGACAGGGCATGCAATCCTCTACCTTGTCTTGGGCCTGATCTGCATGAGCCAAGCTGATTGGAGTAGGCGGAGAATTCCTCCTCCAAGGCTTGAACTCATTTGCATCTTAGCCAAAAGGCCGAGATACCGCTTTTAAAAATTGCTTCATATGAAACATATGAAGCTTATAATCTGACCCAATGACCTCAACCAAGTGCAGCATCCGCATAACTACACCTGATCTTAGCCAAAAGGCCGATAAGCGATTCATTGCTTCATTGCTCTTGAACAACACGTCCCCAATTCAGAGCAAGAATATAGAGGATCAGCCAGTATGAGCCCAATCTTGCTGTGGGATTCACAGTGAAGTGAACATTGCTCACTGATGTTAATATGGAAATCCAACATGGAGAATTTGCTCTCTGGGATTTCCTGCCCCTCCAAAAGCTTCCAACAAACTGCATCTCATCATCTGCTTCACCATTCAAATACATTAAACAGTGTAAATATGCTGTACTTATCTCGTATGTGTGAACTAAACTCACCAGTTAGGGCTTGCTCCATTCCAAACTAAGGGGGCGATCTTACCAGCTCGTCACGCCGATTGGCAGGTTTCTTGCCTCTCGTGATGTCACTTGCCCTGTTCTGCTGGCGAAATTCCCTTCCCAGGCATGAGACTGATTTAAATATTCGTAATTTAATTTAAATGTTATTAATGAGTTCTGGACACAATCATCCAAGTTCACTTGTCCTTACCTGCTCATCGGTGGAGGTCCTGACCAGTCAGGATCACATATGGTCCCCACCGATGGGGACTTAATGTGATGGCTTCACTGGTGGGACTAGAGGCCATTGAGGCCTTCGGGGTGCATGGGGACAAGGGTGGGTTGTGCCCCTTGGGCAGTGTCAGCCAGGCACAGCCAGCCTGGAACCCTGGCAGTGTGAGCCTGGCACCCTGGCACTGCCAGCCTGACATCCTGGCAGAGTCCGCCAGGCACCCTGGCACTGCCCATTGGGCACTGGGTAGTGCCAAGGGGATGGGGCCAAGGGGAGGGGCAGGGCCTGAAAGGACAGAATCTGAAGGGGACGGGACCTCAAGGGCCAGGCCCATAATGGAGGGGCAGGAGGGAGCTCTGTAGGGGGGTATTCTGCATCAGGGGGCAATATGTGGGGGGAGAGGTGCGAGTGACAGATCCCCCTGTGTACCCTTGTACACAGTGCATTGGAAGATCAGGGCACTTGAGCAAAGGTGCCCCTTGTCCTCAGCAGCTGCTTCCTGGTGTGAATCGGCTCCGCCCACTGGCAAGAATCTCAGTTTACCATATGATTGCATCTGGGAGCTCACCCAAAAGATGGGCACGATTCTCTCCCATTTTCATGCTCATTCGGCACTTATAATTTTTTTGGTTAAGAAGTAAATTTTATTGGCACATTACAGTTTGATTATTGTCAAGCAACATTTATTGCTCTGAAAATTAACTTTCAAAAGTGTGAAATCTAATTCCTTCAGTGTTTACTTACTGGGGGAAATATTGGTTTGCATTTCACCCTTGATTGGTTCCCTAACTGCAGCCCACTCCAACAGTGTTCCAGAACATTTCTAATAGGCTTCTACCTGTGAGGCAAACATTTGATAGGTGCTGACTGCTCTTGTATATAATTCTCAGGAGCCTCAGGCACAATGTCAGGTTATCCTTTGGTTCTTGGGTTCAAGCACTTGCCAACACTGTACCCAGTTGAAATCCTGCCTTATTTATAACACGGTCGAACAGGAGAGGGAGCTCTATACCAATGAAAGAAAAGTGTTAATTTAAGAGATGCATTAAAAAAATTATGTATTTTTTTTCTCTTTAAGCCTCTGACTTGAAGAAAAGCTTGGTTTACTGTCAGTCCTAACCATTCATTTTGATCAAAAGCAATTGTTACTTTTAATCAACCCCCCTCAGTAAGACACCAGATTTGGGACCAAAAGAGAAAATGCTGGAAAATCTCAGCAGGTCTAGCAGCATCTGTAAGGAGAGAAAAGAGCTGACGTTTCGAGTCCAGATGACCCTTTGTCAAAGCTGGGTCACCTGGACTCGAAACATCAGCTCTTTTCTCTCCTCACAGATGCTGCCAGACCTGCTGAGATTTTCCAGCATTTTCTCTTTTGGTTTCAGATTCCAGCATCCACAGTAATTTGCTTTTAACCATATTTGGGACAATATATTAAAAGTGAGAACTTTAGAATGCATCTCAAGTTATTGATACTGAACTAGATACCCAATTACTTAATTCAAATTGTGATTTATTTATTCTTCCTTCAACACCTTCATTTTTTTCTCACTTTATTCAGAATTTGCCCTCTAAAGCAAAGTATCCATTGTATCCTGTCACAGAATCATTCGATAATAAACATTGGGTTATTTATGAAAACTTTCAGATACACCATTAATCTTTCAGCATGCTCCATTCAATCAAGGAAACATGTGGGACCACATGATTCTAATGTGTGATGACAGATGCAAAATGCAACATGCTATATAAACTTCAATGTTAAAAATCAATGCCTTCTGAAGCAAATTCCATCAGCCTGAATCATGCATGTGTCATGCTTATTATGTTCTAGTAAATATTTATTCCAACCAGCAGCTTACAAATTAGTTAAACCATTTTTCAAGCCATTAATTCATGTAGGGAATGGTCCCCATGCATGAAGGCAGAAGCATGAGGGTCACGACAAATTGTTCTTTGGGCCTCAGCCACATAATCATGTTCTACTGAAGAATTCAATTTCAGTCATCTGCCTCACTGACAGTGGCCCTCAAGTAAGTTGGGAAGAAGGTAGTGGAAAGGAACCAATTGCATCTGGCAGTAGTTATCAGGAGCAATGTGGAGCCTGGAAAATAATTCCTGTTCCTTCTGGCTAGACATCAATTTAAAACACAATCATTACACTTACCCTTCCCATGGTGACTATTAGCTGGTCTGTATCCAGGTTCAGCACACAGAAGAGCAAACCTGCCATTTCCACTATTCAAAGCAATCTGATGGAGGTGGTCCCAAAACTGTCATTAGCTTGTTCATTATTCTGCTTTAGGTGACAACTCCAGATATCTGAAAAATATTCCAACTCATCTCAGGTTGCATATTTTTCAGGCATTCTTGGGATGCAGGACATTGGACTGCGAAATTCGATCACATTTATACCTGTAGAGTACTCAATGAGGTTCAGTTTCTACCCCATTATATTTACGGAAATTGTGAAATAGCAGGAAGCAGCAACCTTTCCACATATAAGTTAACAAAAAAGTAGATGATCCTGAAATACTAAATTTAAATCCATCATGTGGTAATAATGTGTAAATGTGCTGAATGTGTACTTTAATATTTGTTCAATGTTTGATGTGTAATCTGAAATGAAATGTAAGGGGTCCACCCTAATTTTCATCTGTTAAAAATAATAGATAGAAAATTGGATTGGCTACATAACAGGAGCTCAAACCTCTTTACCCAATACTCTGGTGTACTGAAGTTCTAAGTGCAAAGTGGAACATTTACGCTGTAGGTTTCTTTATGACTGAATGGTTGCTATTTAGTGCTATTTCCCCCTTCCCCTCCTCTATTGAAGGCATTGATTCCTGCTGGGCAATGTTCCATCGGTCCTGGCTGCACTTTGTTATTCCGCCCAAATAATGATTTCCAAATGTCTGAACTGAGTCAGTGAAGGGGGAAATCTAAGGAGTGAGTGTGTTTGGGCTGGGGTGGTGAGGGTGAAAATTGGGAAAAATGTGAACATGTTGGGAAGCCAGCTCCAACTCGCCAATTCCCATGTTTAACTGGGGTACATTCAATGGCTTGTGCACAATGCCATCAGGACAGGTAGCTTGTCTATCAATGTATGCTCACTTGGAGCAGGTGATGTGATGGCCAATGGAGAATCAGGCCTCACGAAAACTTTCAAAAAGCACACTAATTTTTTCAATGGAGGATTAGGAAGCATGAAGGACATTATAGTGAAACTAAAAATAAAAGACTGAAGCCAAACAAAATGTTTCAAGGCATGGCCTATAACATATGCTATTAGGCCGAAGGTGAAGGCTGACTTGGAGCAGCTTGTGAAGATTGGAGTTTTGGAACCTGTCAGCACTAGCGAATGGGCCAAGCCTATTGTTCCAGTCTTCAAGAAAGATGGCTCTGTGAAGATTCGTGGGACTTTATGGTCACCATAAATCTAGTGTCATGCGCTGAACAGTACCCATTACCTCACATTGAGATCTGTTTGTGGGATTGATGGAGGGCAAAACTTCAGCAAAATTGACCTGACCCCAGCCTACTTGCAGATGAATGTGGACAAGAAGTCACAGGAACTTCTGAAAATCGTGACACACAAGGACTTGTTCTGGTGCCAAAGATTGCCATTTGGTATGACATCTGCTCCTGCATTGTTTCTAAGGGCAATGGATCAGATCTTGAGTGGACTAAGCAGAGTCCAATGCTAGCTGGATGACACCTAGTCACTGGAAGAGATGAAGAGGAACACCTTTGAAACTTGGATGCTACTCTCCAGAGATTGGAAGACTATGGTCTGAGAGTCTGTAAGGAAAAGTGTGAGTTCTGCCAATGCTGGGGCATATGATTAATGCCACCAACCTTTGCAAATATCCTTCTAAGGTTAATGCCATCACAGAGGTGCCTGCACCTCAGAATAAAAGCCAGTTATATTCCTTCCTGGGATTATTGAATTATTATGGATGATTTGTCCCAAACTTGGCAACAATTCTGAAACCCAACTACTGCAGGAGAATGGAGCTGTCAGTACAGTCAGAATGTCTTCCATGAGGGTTCAGTGATTATTCCACCATCACTGAGGAGACGGGTGTTAGAGAAGCTACATGAAGCCGGAGTTGTACGCATGAAGGAAAGGGCAAAAAGTTACTTCTGGTGGCCTAGACTTGATGCTGAGTTCAAAGAAAAAACTAGAACATGTTCTTCCTGTGTAAGAGTAAGTTAGTTGCCATCCTTAGCACCCCTGCATATATGGGAGTCGCTTTAAGAATCTTGGCAAAGTGTACAAGTGGATTTAGCAGGACCTTTCGAAGGACACATGTTTTTAGTAACGGTTGATGCTTACACCAAGTGGCCAGAGGTCACTGTGAAGAAATTTACCTGATCTGAGGAAACCATTGAGAAGCTGGGAGAAATATTTAGTTGTTTTGGATTTACAGAACAACTGGTGAGTGACAACATAAACTTGCCTTGCAGGAATCTGAGAACTTCCTACAAGAAAAAGATATTTAACACATTACATCCATGTCATATCACCCTGCTACTAATGGATTAGCAGAACGCTTTGCCCATACCATGAAACATACTTTAAAAACAACCAAAGAACAAGTTCACTTATCCAACACTTCAACAAATTCTAACTGGTCTATCGGAACACCGCACCTGCCATGACCAAGACCTGCATCACTCATGAAGCATTCTGCATTCGATCTTCTAAACCCTCCAAAACCAAGGAGATTGTGCGACAACAGCAACAAACACATGGAATGGTGGGAAAGCAAGAGAAAGCACAGAGTTTTCCACTAGGGACATGGAGTTTTGGCTCAGACTTACACCTCAGGGATTCCTGCCACAGTCCTTGCGCAAACTGGACCTGCCTCTTACACTGTCCAGATCTCAGATGGCATTATTTGATGTGCAGACCAATTACTGACTAGGAAAACAGTTTGGCTAAAATTGGAGCTTGTTGAGAATTTAGGTTCAGCTTCATCAAGTCAGGACTTTCCTGCCACCCCTACACCACCAGACAGGGTCGAGGAAGTCAACACCTCACTCTCTGTTCAGGCTTAAAGACAACCTCCAGTTGCCATGTCAACGCCAGTTAAACCAGCCACCGCTGACATCAGTGTGAAGGTGAAAGTGCAAGTAGTTCCCATCAGTGTGAAGATGGAAATGTCAGAGGTTCGCTACTAGTGCTGCTGGTGCTGCTGGCCATATTGCCTCTCGTCTGAGATCCAATTCAAAGTGACATCCATCCTGATGGGATTCAGAAAATTCAAAGGTTCAAACTATTCAGAGAGCGACGACCTCCAGAATTTATAGTAGTGACTAACCCATTGCCTATTGTTCATGTTGAACTTGTTATAGGGACATACAAATTAAAAGGGGAGAAAATGTTATATATTTATCTCTTCTGGCTCACCGTAGAGCCCTGCTGTAGTAATGTATACATTAGTGATGTAATGCGATGTAGAGTGGGAAACAGAGAAGCAACAGGAATGAGATAAAACACACAACAATAAAGTTACATGCATTTATCAAGTGTTCTTGAGTGCCATTGTCCAAATACACAACAGGAGAAATATTTTAACCTGTTTTTAAATTTAATATTGCATCCAACAATATCCCAAGCTTCTTGAAACTTGTCTGAGAAAGCAAAGTGTCATCACAATGGTGATTCAGGTTGCTGAATCAAACTCATGGATATATGCAATAAATACTCATATTCTTCCTACTACTGGAAAAGCCTATGTTCACAATACTTTTGTGGAGAGTTTACTTTCTACACATTGAAGGTTTTCTGAATCCCATCAGGATGGATGTCACTTTGTCTGCTTTGAATTGGATCTCAGATGAGAGGCAATCTGGCCAGCAGCACCAGCAGCCTACTAATGAGAGACCTGTAGCTGAAATTCACAGAGGGCAGCAGAAGCAGCTGTGTGCTGTTCAGAAACCTGCAGTTGGATAACAGTGGAAGCAGCAGAGGGATGCAACTCATAACAGACAATACCGGCCTTGCAGAGGCTAAGATTCTTTGACATGTCAGAACAGCAGTTTTTCAGGGTGTTCAGATTGTTGTGTCAGGTGATGGCAGACATCTGCACCCTACGATGAAACGTTTGTTTCCTGCTGAGCATGGTGGCCATGCATTGTCAGAGTTGCAAATATCTCACTCATAATTCATATGTTTTGGAATGTAACTTTTAATTAACGTGTTAAATGGAAAAGTCTGATTAAGAAACTAAGAAACAAGTTCAAAGTTAACAGCAATTAAAAACCAATCTATGCTTATCTTCAAGGTCAGAATCATAAGTGTATACACTGAACAATGGATGACCTATCTCTGGACATCTTGATAGAGGCACGGAGTCTTATTACCATAGAACAAGCTAAAAACTAGAAATTTTGGGAAGAGGGTCATAAAACTCGATTAGAGATAGAAATTATGCATGTGGATTGCAAAATCAAAGAGTTATGATAAAGGTAAAATAATTTGTTTGCATATTTGTTCGAATCATCCCAAAGCATGCCACATTGCCATAGAGATAGTAATTCAACCTTGGGTGGAAGTTTATTTTGTTCAATTTATCAGGGTCTCAGTTTGACATCCCATTTGAAACACCACCTCCAGTAGCATGGTACTCCCTCAGTATTGCACTGGAGTGTTAATTTCAACTTTGTCCTCAAGTCCTAGGCTGGAACTTCAACTCACAATCTTCACATTCAAAGATAAAAGTGCTACCAAATAAGCCACAGTTGAACGTGGTATGAGGGATGAAATTGATGTGATTGAACTGAAGAACATAACATTTTCTCATACACCTATGTGGAACTACAAAGCTTTACTCTTCCTTTTCCCATCATTGCATGCATTGCAACAAAGTTGGTTTCTGCAGAGACAGAGGCTGGCTTATCAAATCACTTCTCTGAATACTGAATTCCTCTGGTAAAAAGCTCCTGAGCTTTGGAGGCCATGAGGGTCCTGCTAAAGACTGCTCCATCTCCACCTGTGCAGAGGCAGACTTGACGATCAATGCACATGGCAGCATCTTCAGTCCTGACTGCGGCAGTAGAGGGGAAGCAACAATGCGAGGTGGCTGCAAGTGGAGCTCCCACCTCCATTTCCCTTTCAGCATCAGCCCTCTGATTCCTAAGCTGCAATTGTCTGCTATTCTACTGGAAGGCACATTAGAGCAAATCAGTGTGACACTGTAAGGCCAAGGCTAATGCACCTGTCATCCAACGATCCCTTGAATTACTCTTTATTCTGCGCAGAATGCTTTTTACGCTGCATGCTCCCTTTAAGATTGCCATGGACTACAGAAGCTCACATCTTAAAGGGAGCTTTGGTTGTGCAAATCCTGTTTGCTCTTTACGTGGCACAGTCTGGATTCCTGTGCGATTGCACATGCACACAGCTTAGAGGAAATGTTGCTGCCATCCTATTTAGGACGAAAGAAACATTGACAGTTGATGCTCTGCAGAGGCTGTATGGTTTCAGTCTATAGCTGCGTTTGATGCTCCACTGAATTGCCAGTCTATCCATTGAAGAAACATGGAAACTAGGAGCAGGAGTAAGCCTTACGGTCCTTCAGTCCTACAATTGAATCATAGGTGCGATTGGTGGGGGTGAGGGGTCCCCCTGCCACTCTGCATTGGGATTGGTCTGGGATGGCGGGAGGGCAGCGATTGGGGTGGACTGGGGGGTGGGGGGGGTGCGGGGGGAGTGGTCTACTATCACAGGGGATGGGGACTGCCTCTGGGGGGGGGGTGGTATTCAGCACGGGGGGGGGGGGGGGGGTTCTTCCAGGGTGAGGGAGGTGGGGGATCGCCACTGCTGAGGTGTCCTGTTCAATTTAATTTCAG
The DNA here is from genome assembly GCF_964213995.1 of Mustelus asterias. Taxonomy (NCBI): domain Eukaryota; kingdom Metazoa; phylum Chordata; class Chondrichthyes; order Carcharhiniformes; family Triakidae; genus Mustelus; species Mustelus asterias. The sequence goes on along the minus strand of NC_135806.1, from coordinate 55,200,601 downwards.
AATCATTTATTGTCTCTGTTTCCACCACCCTGGTAGGGAGAGAATTCCAGTGTGTGCCTCAAAGGCCTGTTAGTACATCACATATTCCTTCTACCTTCAACCTTCTTCCACCTTCTTTTCGTCCACAGCCCCAGGTATTGCATTTATATCCAGCTGAGTGAATTTGGAGAGGGCTACATCCTCTGACACAGACCCTGTCACTGCTGTCGCTCCCACCAAACATCTGCTTTTGCTCACTTGTGAAGTGAGTCACCAAATGAAAACCTAACTGCTTCCACTGAGTAATGAGTATCTGAAATGGTGCCTGATAAGCATGAACACTGAGACTGTAGGCCTTCAGAATGAATCAGTTCTTCTGAGGAATCATTGTCCACAATCTCCATCAGCTCATGCTGCAAGAAGGAAGGAGCTGGCCCAGATAAAAAATTGAAGTAAAGTGTGCTGTGACTGATTACTATCTAGTTGTGTCACTAAGTAGCTGGAAGGTTCTGATCTCCCCACCTTTGACAGCCTGGGCTGCCTAGATGCCACTGGTCTCTCGCCTCTCATCCTCTGCATTGTGAGCTGAGAAATCTATGGAGGTTCTGCGGTTCTCTCTCCCTTCTGCTACAATGGAGAAAAGAATAGACCTGTGAGTGATGATAATACCATATATTTATCTGATAGATACAGCGCATTTGATAAGGATGGCGATTGGGGAATGGCACAAAATTGTGTAAGCATGAGATTGAATACCAGTGGTTGATGGTTTGAAGAAAACATGAACAAGCAATCCACTGAAGATCCTTAGATAGCACCTTCCAAACCCACGACCACTTCCATCTAGAAGGACAAGGGCAGCAAATACATGGGAACACCACCACCAGCAAGTTCCCCTCCAAACCACTCACTGATTGCCATTCCATCACAGTCGCTGGGTCAAAATCCTGGAATTCACTCCCTAATGGCATTGTGGGTCAACCTACAACACATGGACTGCAGCGATTCAAGAAGGCAGCTCACCACCACCTTCTCAAGGACAACTAGGGATGGACAATAAATGCTGGCCACTCAGCAACGCCCTCCCTGTCCCATGAATGAATAAAAAAAAGAGCATAGAAATAGATGGATGGATGCATGTGTAATGTAAGTATGCATGAGGAGTGATGTGATAGAGTCAGCTTGATAAGGCAGTGAGGGGATGGGACAAGGCACACAGCAGGCTTTTAGTGAATGTAAAACCACACTCACCTTTCCTGACTTGATAAGGTTACTAAAGCACTTCCTATGCTGAATCCAGGAGTGTTGTGCTATGAGCCTGCTCAGACCTCATCAGTTCCCTCCAGCTATGTCATTTGTGGCAGCAACTGGCTTCTTCTTCCTGAGTTCTGAAGATGAGTCATATTGAACTCAAAACATTAACTCTGTTTCTCTCTCCACTGATGCTGCCAGACCTGCTGAGTATTTCCAGAACCTTCTGTTTTTATTTCCAATCTCCAACATTTTGCTTTTATTCTTCAGACCAATTCTCGGGAAGAGTATCTTTTTCCAGCTCCTCACAGCACATCAGATGAGGTATCATTAAAGAGGAGTGCAGCCTTTCATCACCTTGATTCCATTTTTGAAGTCCTTTCTCCATTGACTCGATCTCCAAGTTCCTGCAAATTGCATTCTTGGACTGGGCCTTTAAATACTGGAGTTGCGAGTGTGTCATGCAGATCATCATGTGCACTGTGGTGTATCTGTTGTCAGCCCAAAAGTAAAATATTAATGAAATGGCAATGTTAAAGTGCCACAGACATGCTGAACTTACTTTCTAGATCCTCATGCAATATTGGACCATCTCCATTCCGCTCTCAGCGAGATCCGAGTTAATATTGAGTTCTGAGTATTGGTCAGCTATCTGGGCATGGGAGGTTGAACTGGGTCCTCCCTTATCTGACGTCTATGCACATAGTTGAATATAATAGTAGAAATCACTAGGTAGTGATCAGGAATGGGAAATTTGACTTTTTCTTTCTCTGTGTCAGAGCTAATTGTAGCACTACACCTGCTCCAGCTAGGATAACTTCAGACTCATGTTGTTGTGGACTAGTGTTAAACTGCAACCTTCCTGCCTTAGTTCCACACAGCATTTTCCATGCGAGTAACTGAAGTGATTTTACAAATGTCAACATCTTCTTCCATCGCCTAACGTTTATGTAGCCCGTTCATTTTCATAGCTAACTGCTCTGAGGATGTTAATTGTGGGTGGTCGCCTCCAGCACAAATGGAGAATGGTGTGGGACTAATTTACAGACAGCAACAAATATAGCTCAGACCTTATCTCTGCAGGAAAGCTGGTATGTCTCAGTGCAATACATAAAAAGCAGCTGCTGACTGAATTCTTTCTAGTCTGAGAAACTCATATCTGTTTTTCTATTCCTTTCCAACATGTATTTTTTTCCCTATTAAAGATAATCCATTCCAAGCTACTGCTGTAGATGCCCTATCAAGTTCCAGCTTAATTTTAACATTGTTATATTGAACTGTATATCAAAACAGTAGGAAGTAATAAGCGAAAGCCTTGCTCCAATTGTTCAGTATTCCAGACCTTCCTTTCGCGAGGTGTCAGCTTTGGTGACTCAGACACAAAAAAGATTGAAGGCAATGTAGAAAAGTGCACAAAGCTAATTCTTGATTTGATTTGTTTTGATTTATTATTGTTACATGTATTAACATACAGTGAAAAATATTGTTCTTGCGCACTATGCAGACAAAGCATACCATTCATAGAGAAGGAAATATAGAACATAGAACAGTACAGCACAGAACAGGCCCTTCGGCCCACGATGTTGTGCCGAGCTTTATCTGAAACCAAGATCAAGCTATCCCACTCCCTATCATCCTGGTGTGCTCCATGTGTCTATCCAATAACCGCTTAAATGTTCCTAAAGTGTCTGACTCCACGATCACTGCAGGCAGTCCATTCCACACCCCAACCACTCTCTGCGTAAAGAACCTACCTCTGATATCCTTCCTGTATCTCCCACCACGAACCCTATAGTTATGCCCCCTTGTAATAGCTCCATCCACCCGAGGAAATAGTCTTTGAATGTTCACTCTATCTATCCCCTTCATCATTTTATAAACCTCTATTAAGTCTCCCCTCAGCCTCCTCCGCTCCAGAGAGAACAGCCCTAGCTCCCTCAACCTTTCCTCATAAGACCTACCCTCCAAACCAGGCAGCATCCTGCTAAATCTCCTCTGCACTCTTTCCAGCGCTTCCACACCCTTCTTATAGTGAGGTGACCAGAACTGCACACAATATTCCAAATGTGGTCTCACCAAGGTCCTGTACAGTTGCAGCATAACCCCACGGCTCTTAAACTCCAACCCCCTGTTAATAAAAGCTAACACACTATAGGCCTTCTTCACAGCTCTATCCACTTGAGTGGCAACCTTTAGAGGTCTGTGGATATGGACCCCAAGATCTCTCTGTTCCTCCACAGTCTTCAGAACCCTACCTTTGACCCTGTAATCCACATTTAAATTAGTCCTACCAAAATGAATCACCTCACATTTATCAGGGTTAAACTCCATTTGCCATTTTTCAGCCCAGCTTTGCATCCTATCTATGTCTCTTTGCAGCCTACAACAGCCCTCCACCTCATCCACTACTCCACCAATCTTGGTGTCATCAGCAAATTTACTGATCCACCCTTCAGCTCCCTCCTCTAAGTCATTAATAAAAATCACAAAGAGCAGAGGACCAAGCACTGATCCCTGTGGCACTCCGCTAGCAACCTGCCTCCAATCTGAAAATTTTCCATCCACTACCACCCTCTGTCTTCGATCAGACAGCCAGTTACCTATCCAATCGGCCAACTTTCCCTCTATCCCACACCTCCTCACTTTCATCATAAGCTGACCATGGGGGACCTTATCAAACGCCTTACTAAAATCCATGTATATGACATCAACTGCCCTACCTTCATCAACACACTTAGTTACCTCCTCAAACAATTCAATCAAATTTGTGAGGCACGACTTGCCCTTCACGAATCCGTGCTGACTATCCCGGATTAATCCGCATCTTTCTAAATGGTCGTAAACCCCATCCCTCAGGACCTTTTCCATCAATTTACCAACCACCGAAGTAATACTAACCGGTCTATAATTACCAGGGTCATTTCTATTCCCTTTCTTAAACAGAGGAACAACATTCGCCATGAGAGAGTGTAGAATGTAGTGTTACAGTCATAGCTAGGGTGTAGAGAAGGATCAACTTAATGCAAGGTAGTTCCATTCAAAAGTCTGACAGCAGCAGGGAAGAGGCTGTTCTTGAGTTGGTTGGAATGTGACCTCAGACTTTTTTATCTTTTTCCCGACAGAAGAAGATGGAAGGGAGAATGTCCGGGGCGCATGGATCCTTAACTATGCTGGCTGCTTTGCTGAGGCGGCAGGAAGTGTAAACAGAGTCAATGGATGGGAGGCTGGTTTGCACGATAGATTGGGCTACATTCTTAACATAAGAAGTAGGAAAATTAGTAGGTTATTCCACCATTAAAACCTGTTCTGCCATTCAGTAAGATCATAGTCGATCATCTATCTTAACTCCACCTTCCCATACAATTTCTACATCCTTTGATATCTTCAGAATCCAAAAATCTATTGATCTCAGCCTTGAACCTACTCAACATTCACAGCTCTCTGGGGTAGTGCATTCCAAATTCACAGACTTATGACTGAAGGAAAGTAATCTCAGCCCTAAATGGCTGCCCCTTTATTCTGAAACTGTGACCCCTCATTCTAGAGTCCCCAATAAGGGGAAATAGCCTCCCACATCTTACCTGTTAAACCCCTTAAGAATTTTATATGATGCAATTAGATCATGTCTCATCCATCCAAACTGTAGGGAAATAAGCCTAGTGAATTCTATTTCTCCTCACAGAACAATCCCCTCATCCCAGGAATCAGTCTGGTGAACCTTCATTGTACTCCCTCGAAGGCAAGTATGCCAATCCTTAAATAAGGAGGCCAAAACTATGTGCAGTACTCCTGCTGTGGTCTCATCAAGACCCAATATGATTGCACTGAGACTTCTTTATTCTAATACGCTAATTCATTTGTAATAAATTGGTTAACATTTCATTCATTTCTTAATTATTTGCTGTACCTGTATGTTAACTTTTTGTGATTTGATTACAATGGGGTCCAGCCTCTCTGATTTTAAACATTTCCCAATCTCACACTATTAAAAGAACATTGTCCATATTTTCCTTCTGAGGAAAACATCACCCTCATACTCCAGCTTGCCCACTCACTCAATGAGAGTGATTCTCCCAGCCCACTTTGCTGCTTCAGCAGTGCAGTCGGCCAGAAGACTCAAGCGGAGGCCATTTAGCGGACTCGCCGCTGGGCGCCACAGCCTTCACACGTATCTGGCCGCCAGATTTCTGGCATCGTCAGCTCAGCGCCAGAAATTGGCATGGAGCTGTATAATTTATTGAAATTAGAATTTGAATCTCATTAGTGGGCCTGGGACTGAAGTCTCTGGGCCCGCTAGAGTCTCCCCGCTGCCAGGAGTGTTTCACTACAGCGGGGTTTACACCAGCTCCCCACTTGCGAGGAGCTGGTGGACCAACCCCGCTGGAGTGAAGGAGGCCCGTCGAGGCCCCCCAGGAGATCGGGGGTGAGGGGGAATACCCCCTAGGCTTTGCCCATTGGCTGTGCCAGCCTGGCCCCCGGCACTGCCCAAGAGGCAAAGTGGCAATGCCCTAGCAGGCACCTTGGCACTGCCCACCAGGCATCGGGCAGGTCTAAGGGAGCGGGACCTTATGGGGTGGCACCTATTGGGGGAGATCGTGGGGGTGGGGATCCTGCTGCTACTCTGTTCTTTGGGATCAGTGACAGAGGGAGGGAGGCCGACGATCGGGGCTGGCCACCGGGGTCAGGGGGTGTCAGCCTGCCGGGGGAAGTGGGGAGAAGAGGTGGAAATCGGGACTGCTAGAGGAGGAGGGAGATCGAGGCAGGGCTGGGGGTGAGGGGGGCCGGGGGGGGGGGGGCGGGGGGGGGGAGTCGAGGCTGGCCTGGACACGTCCGGGATGCCAGTGATCAGGGAGTCGGTGGCCGGAGTAGCAGCGTTGTGGGCTCACAGGGCTGGCCAACAATCAGGAGGCTGGCAGGCTGACAGATTGGCGCATACGTAGTGGCCCGCTCAGTGCTATGCTGCCGGCCTCTCCAGCGGGAATAGGCCCTGCCCCTATATCTTTAATATGATTCATGCTAGAGTACTCTCCAGTGCACAGCGTATGGGAGATTCATTTTGAAAATCCAGCTGAAAAAACCAGCACGATTTACTCCAGCTTTTGCGCAAATTCGATACTTAGAATTTTTGGGGGAGAATCCTACCATATGGCCGGAATTTTACCGACCCGCCTGTCCCGAGTCCGGACGCAGGCGAGGCTCGGAGAACGGCATTCTCTGTTGGTCTCGGGCGGGATCGTACGAACCTTGGGCAGACGTGTCGGTAAAACTCCGCCCTAAATGTCTTTTTTTTTGCAGCTTCTTTCAGAGAGTGCAGAGGAGGTTTATTAGAATGGTACCAGTGATAAAATATTTCAGCTTTGTGGTAAAAAACAAAGAAAGTGGGGGTTGTTCTACTTAGAGCAGAGGAAGTAGGGGGAGATTTGACAGTGTTCAAGTTCTTGAAGGGTTTTGATAGACTAAATAGGAGAAACTGTCTCCAGTGGCCGAAGGGTCAATAACCCACTCTCAGGCCTTAACATCTTTCCTAAGTGTGGTGCCCAGAATTGGAAATAATATATTATAAAAGTTTAGCATTGCTTCCTTTGTACTCTCTGCCTCCATTTATGCCTCTTTAATAGCCTTTTCAATGTTTCCTGCCACTTCAAAGCCATATATATATATATATATATACACATATACATGTACACTGAGATCCCTCTGTTCCTGTGCCTCATTTAAAATTGTAACCAAAGGGCTCAGATTTAAGGTACTGTCATAAAAACAGAAGCGACATTTAAATTAATTTCTATGCAGTGAGATGTGATCTCAAATGCATTATCTGCAAAATTATTGGAAACAGATTCAGTAATGACTTTAGTGGGAATTGAATCAATATTTGAAAAGGAAACATTTGCTGGGCTGTGGAGAAAGGGCTAATATATGCATGATGGGCTGAAAAGCCTCCTTCTGTGCTATATTATTCTATGATTCTATAATTCTATTGTACTTTCTCTTTTATATTTTGTTTTCTGTATCTGATTTGAATTATTGAGATGTAGGCCGGAATTTTACCGGCCTGCCCACCACAGGAATCGGAGCGGGCAAGGGTCGGAGCAGGGGAAGATCTGTTGACCTTGGGCGGGATTTTACAGCTTCGGGACAAGCGAGGCCGTAAAATCCCACCCGTACCATTTGCCCCGTTGTTGAGCAAGGTCCCAGATACTCCAGCTCTCTTCACACGATTATCAGCTTGCACCTCCAGCAGTCTTTTGGGCAAAGAATTTGCACGAAGAAGTCCAATGAGCAAGATGCCTTGCTCCAGCAAAATCTGCCCTATTGAGTACAGTGGCAAGGCTAATGACCAAGTTGGCTGTTTCGTCCTGAATGGAGTTGAGCTTTGAATTCCTTTGACACATTGAAAGAATAAAGAAGTATGCGGTGAGATTGATCTTAGACTCTCAGTACCAATCATATGACAATGCCTTGCATGTCACAAAGCTTGAAACTCCACGAACAGGAACAGTCAATATTTGTACGAAGTTTGGAAAATCCCTTATGCAATTTACTCAATTTCAGAACTGGCACCACGTCAAGAGCAATCAAGGCAACTCAGGGACCTGACTAAATTTGAGCACATAAGACGTAAGATAGAAAGATACCAATGTACCCCTACTCCTTACATGATTTGGGTCCTCAATGAAGTGCTTAAAAGATGAAATTTATGTGTATTTCAGTGCTGATAATGTAAGAATGGTTTATCGGTTTCTAACTTTTACTGTAATTTTAATTTAATAATCTTTAATATCCCATCCACTGTTTCCCTATTAACTACTGAATTCGTTTGTCTATATTTATTACTACAAGATTGTCACATATTTTCATGTTTATAACTTGATTATTTAGATTATATCATAATTTTTTGATGTACATTACCGTGCAATTTATCTACTAGACTGCAAACATGTTTCCTAAGTAAAATACTATTCTTATCTCTGCCACTGAAAGGTAATGTTTCCACCAGTTTGTTGGTCCATGGAAGAACTGATTAGTTTTGATGAATGTGTGGATCCAAATCCAGGTCCTGGAATTTTTTTTAAAGGATGTATTAACACTGGGAGATCAGACTAATTGACTTTTTTTTTAGAACAATGTTGTGGCTTGTTTTATTGAGAACGTTATGGATTTTCTTAGCTGCTATGTTGGAATTTGTCTCGGCAGTCAAATTGTGAGCAGAGTTTTCAGAGCAGATTGTTGGATGTAGGTTGGTCTGAAGTCTCCTCAGCACGATGGAAGATGGAAGGGGCGGCATGGTGGCAAGTGGTTAGCGCTGCTGCCTCACAGAGCCAGGGACTCAGGTTTGATTCCAGCCTTGAGTGATTGTCTGCATGCAGTTTGCACGTTCTTCCTGTGTCTGCATGGGTTTCCTCTCAGAGCTCCAATTTCCTCCCACAATTCAAAAATATGCAGGTTAGGTGGATTGGCCATGCTAAATTGCCCCTTGGTGTCCCAAAATGTATAGTTTAGAGGGATTAGAGGGGTAAATACATGGGTTACGGTGATAAGGCCTGGGTAAGATGCTCTGTCAGAGAGTTGGTGCAGACTTGATGGGCCGAATGGCCTCCTTCTGCATTGCAGAGATTTCATGATTCTAATAAAAATATTCATTTTTTTCAACTTTGTTGTTACAGAGCATCAATCATGCAGGGAGTAGCCTCAAGGAAGAGCTGCATATATAATAGAGTTACACATTGTGATGGAGGTGTGTGGTCTACTGAGTGTCCTCTTCACTTTTTATGATTATCTTGAGGATACGATAAATTGCTATATAAATGCCAATTCCTTTTCTCTTTCTTATTGCAGACGTGATTTTATTTGTAGCGGTTGTGTAACTGAGCCAGTTTCCATTCTACCAAATCCTCCCAATTAGTCTGCTGGTTTAATTCAACAAGAGAGCAAATGAGCATGCATAACTTCTGGCAGCTACTCAGAATTAACAGATGTAACTTGGTCTGTATGCTGCATCTTCCTGATGTACAGGAAAAGTTGGTACAAACTAGCAATGTAGTACGCTCACTGCTTGGCTACACAAGCAGGCTGTTAGCCTGCAGCCAGAAGTGAGGTGATGAATGTGACAGAAAGTCTTGAAGTGCAGGAGCCAATACATTTTATTGATGTCCACAGCAGGATCCCCACTTAAAGACAACTTGGTGTTGAAACAGGAAAGCTTTTAATTAAAGGTCCATGTGTAAAAACAACTCATTAATATTTTCAAAATCTTTTCCAAAGGGGAAACATTGTACAATTGCTCACCCACCAATAGAATATTGGTGATTTTTCCCAGCTCTTTGTTATAAGATTACTCTGAAAATTTTGATTTATTATTCACATGTATTGATATACAGTAAAAAGTATTGTTTCTTGTGCACTATACAGACAAAGCATACTGTTCAGAGAGAAGGAAAGGAGAGGATGCGGAATGTAGTGTTACAGTTATAGCTAGGGTGTAGAGGAAGATCAACTTAATATAAGGTAAGTCCATTCAAAGTCTGACAGCAGCAGTGAAGAAGCTATTCTTGAGTCAGTTGGTATCATAGAAATCCTACAGTACAGAAAGAGGCCATTCGGCCCATTGAGTCTGCACCGACCACAATCCCACCCAGGCCGTACATATTTTACCCACTAATCCCTCTAACCTAGACATCTCAAAACACTCAGGGCAATTTAAGCATGGCCAATCAACCTAACCCACATATCTTTGGAATGTGGGAGGAAACCGGAGCACCCGGAGGAAACCTACGCAGCCACAAGGAGAATGTGCAAACTCCACACAGACAGTGACCTAAGCCAGGAATCGAACCCAGGTCCCTGGAGCTGTGAAGCAGCAGTGCTAACCACTGTGCTACCGTGCCACCCACGGTATATGACCTCAGACTTTTGTATCTTTTTCCCGATGGAAGACGGTGGAAGAGACTATGTATTTTGTATAGTATTTTGTCACTTGAAAAACTAGATATACATTTTCTGCACAGAAATATCTCCTGTTCACCTTTGGCACAAAGTAGAAATACACAGTAAAATCATTCTAATTGTTTTCCAATATGTTATGATGCTTTAGTACACTTTCCACACTCATTATGTACAGTGAATTCTTTCCAGTATATAAAACAATTACATTGGCAGTAATAAACTCTGCTCAAGCCTGACTTATAACTCTAGTGGCATAAGGGGTTAGAAAATCTGGAAATTTGAAGAGTTCCCAAACAATTGGCTCTATTAGTGCTTTGACTCTATTGGCAGTCAATATTTAATGATGATCTAAGCCTATGCTGGAAAATATGACATGGTTTTAGCACCAAGAGTGTAATTTCCATCTTGGCGTTACACTAGTGCAGAAATTGGTCATGTCCAGCTTTATAGTTGTAGCTATTCAGTTTACAGTATAATTTTTGAATCACTGCTATGCCACTGCTATATCCCACAATATAATTAGGGAGGAAGCTATGGGTTTAAGTCCTCTATTACTATTACTGGGTTGTTGCATAGCAGTTGCTCCATTTTCATACACAATAGAAGTCACTGAACTGCATAAGTAATTCATCCAGTGAAACATTTTGTGATGAAATAATTGTCACTGTAAGTATAAATTTATTGCTGTCAGGCCATTGACACTATTTATCATACGAAGAGCTTTCGGATTGATGTGTTCATCATGGATTTTTCTCTAAAATCCTGGTTCAGAGGTTAAAAAGGCAGTTGCAAAAACCCCAATTAAAATTAAGGCAAAACAAAAATTGCACTTCCTTTGTGAGTTATTCTATTCCTTCCATAAGACTGCTAACAAAATGTACGCAGACACTAAGGCAGGGATTTTCCACCTGTTCGCAGTGGGTGCCATGCAGCGGGAGTGGAAAAAATCATGAGAAGGCCAAAAATCAGTTTTACATCATTGTGAGCATGAACATGATCATTGCTACTGTTCTATTTTCAGCTCTGCCACTTCCAGATGACACTGCATCATTGCACAGCTCACTCACATTTCTCTGATGCTTTGAAGGATGAGGATGCCTCGAGGGCATGTGTCAGTCCTGAGATGAAGTGCTATCCAAAGGAGGTCATTCCAGCATCAGACATCAGAAAGTGCTGCCTCCTCACAGGTTCAGTTCATCCAGCTCCCCAGTCGCAACATTACCCTACAACATTGACGAGCACTTGCACAATGGTGAGTAGGATCAGTAAGAACTTTCACAACACCATTCTAACAGGTTTATTTGGAATCACGAGCTTTCGGAGCGCTGCTCTTTCATCAGGTGAGTGGAGAGGTAGGTTCACAAACATGGCATATACAGGCAAAGATACAATTGCAAGATAATTACAGATTGGAATGTGAAGAATGGTTGGAATGCAAGTCTTTACAGGTAATCAAGTCTTCACAGGTACAGACAGTGCAAGTGAAGAGAGGGATAATCACAGGTTAAAGAGGTGTGAATTGTCTCAAGCCAGGGAAGTTAGTGGGATTTTGCAAGCCCAGGCCAAATGGTAGGGGTTACAAGTAGCGTGACATGAACCCAAAATCCCAGTTGAGACCATCCTCATGCGTGCGGAACTTGGCTATCAGTTTCTGCTTGGCGATTCTGCATTGTCGTGAGTCTTGAAGACCACCTTGGGGAACGCTTACCCAAAGATCAGAGGCTGAATGCCCTTGACTGCTGAAGTGTTCCCCGACTGGAAGGGAACACCCCTGCCTGGCGGTTGTTGCGCGGTGTCCGTTCATCCGTTGTCGTAGCCCTCATAAGAACAGGATATATCACTTTATATCACTCCGCTCGACTCATCGATCAACAGCTCCAGTGCACCACAGCGAAAAACTGCACCAACCTCCTCAGAAGACAAACACGGGACATGACCAACCGGGAAGAATATCTGTGAGTGTGTTGCTATGTCACCCAGTGGAGTGGTATAAAGGGTGAGGCTGATAGTCGAGCGGAGTGATATAAAGAAGGAGGCCAGGAGTGGAGAAGTGTTGAGGCTGAGAGCTTGTCATAGCTGACTAACTGCAGGTATATGGAGCAGCAAGATATGGGTGCGAGGCGGACAACATTCATGGTGCCCAAGGGTGAGCTGAAGCACCTGAGCAGGCCTGTGTCCTGATTATTTGAGATTGATGATGTGTGAGTGATGGGGGTGTGGTGCATTGAGCAGTGTGAGGGGTTGCTGATGCAGTGTAGATGTTATTTGAAAATGTATTCACTGACCTTGACCACCCACACGAGGTCATTGAACTTCTTCTAACACTGCTGCCAGGTCAGACTCTGGAAAGTGACCTCCCTGGTCACTGGCCTTCATTTCCTGCTAAGGGTATACCTTGAAGGCCTCTTAGCCATCTATGGAAACATGAACTCTTTCCTCCTGGTCTAAGGTTTTCAGCACCATATCAGAGAGCCTGGGAACCCTCCATCTTGCTTGTTGCTCCATCTGGTGTTCTTCTTCTGATAGACCCACTTGCACTACATGCAGTCGGCAGCACTTCCTTTGTTAAAAGTGCAGCTCCTCTTTAAGAGGGATGGGCTGCCTTTAAGAAGGTACAAGTTAGCCACTCACATTGCTGGGCCACCTGCTGAATGTTCACCCAGCCACCAGTACAAGCTATGCTTGGTTGAATGCTAGGGTTTGCATGCTGAAAGGAGGAGGCACAGGCTAATCACAAAGTGCGGCCGAAGCATCCCAAAACGGGAGAAATCCAATTTTGAACTTATTTACGAGCAGATACATTTCATGGTACAATAGCAGAAATCACTAAAAGCTAGTCGACTGGGTATGAAAAGAAAGTTAAATGCTAATGGGATGTTGGTCTTTGTCACAAAGGGACTAGAATACAAAAGGTTGAATATGTTGCAGTTGACTAAAGCTCTGGTTAGGCCCACTTAAAGTATTGCATTCAATGCAGGCACCACTCATCAGGAAAGATATACTGGCCTTGGAAAGGAAGAGTACACATTCACCTGAATGGTGAAAGAGTTAAATTACAGATAATAAATTGTACAGTAAGAAGTCTCACAACACCAGGTTGAAGTCCAACAAGTTTATTTGGTATCACAAGTTTTCAGAGCGCTGCTCCTTCATCAGGTGGTCACCGGCATTTCCACATCGTAACAAATTGTATAGACTAGATTTGTAGTCTCTTAAGTGTCAATGAATAGGAGGTAAACTGATTGAGATGTTTAAGATGATTAAAGTATTTGATAGGCTTTAAGGGGAAGCAGTGGTGCAGTAGTATTGTCACTGGGCTAATAATTCAGTGTCCCAGGTTGATACTCTGGGGTCCCAGGTTCGAATCCCACCACAGCAGATGGTGAAATTTGAATTCAATAAAAAAATCTGGAATTTTGAAAAAAACATGAAACTAATGCCCTTCAGGGAAAAAAAATCTGCCATCCTTATTGGTTGGCCTACCTGTGATTCCAGATCCACACCAAATGTTGGTGACGAGTTCAGCCAGTGAATAAAAAAACGATAGATGGAGAGAAGTTATTTCCTCTGATGGGGGAACCCAAAAGTTAGAATTAGGGGAATTTCAGAAAGCATTTCTGCTCGCACAGGATTGTGGAAATCTGGAATTCTCTCCCTCAAAATTCTGTTCAAACTAGGACAATTTGAAAATTTTGAACTGAGATAGAGTGGGCAAAGATTATGGAATCAAGGCAGATAGATGGAGTTGAGATGCAGATCAGGCATAATCGAAATACAGGTCAGAAACAAGTTTGAGTGATTGAATGATGTTTTACTATCCCTATGTTGCTATGAACAGAAAAAGAAATTACAAACATAAAGGGGTAGTGGGAAAATAGAGTCACTAAAGGTTTATGATTTGCACTTGCCACTAAGTTACACAACTAGATTTAATATAATGAAAAATCATAGAATCCCTACAATGCAGAGGGGGCCATTTGGCCCACAGAGCCTGCACCAACAACAATCGTATCCAGGCCCTATCCCTGTAACTTCACATATTTACCCTGCCAGTCCCTTTGAAACTAAGGGGCAATTTAGCATGGCCAATCAACTTAACCTGCACATCTTTGGACTGTGGGAGGAAATCAGATCACCCGGAGAAAACCCATGCAGACATGAGGAGAACATGCAAACTCCACACAGACAGTAACCCGAAGCCGGAATTGAATCCGGGTCCCTGGCACTGTGAGGCAGCAGTGCTAACCACTGTGCCACTGTGCCACTGTGCCACCCAATGCTTCCAATAATTCTAAACCTCAATATTGTTTGAGAATATACATCTTATTATTCAAAAACTGTACAAAGATTCAAAAATAACATAATTCACTTCTTCAATGGTGCAACTGGCAAAAGCAATTAATAACTGAGCCTTGGGACTAAGAAGATTCATAACCTGATTTGCAGTCTGCATTGTTTCTTCCAGGGTACTCTTAAAAAGTTTCAGTGTCCTTAGATTAGAGAACAAAATGTCATCCATGTTCTGATATTAATCATTAGCTTGTTTTTTTTTCATTCACAGGTTGTGGGCATTGCTGGCTGGTTCACTTCAGAGGGCATTTAAGAATCAATCATACTGCTGAGGATCTAAAAACCCACCCAGTTAAGATGGCAGATTTCTTTCCTGAATGGACATTAGGGATTTGGACCAACTAGAAAAATGGGCTGAAAAATGGCAAATGGAATTTAACGCAGACAAGTGTGAGATATTGCACTTTGGAAGGACAAACAAAAGAAGAACGTACAGGGTAAATGGTAGGACTCTGAAGAGTGCAGTTGAACAGAGGGATCTGGGAATACAGGTACAGAATTCCCTAAAAGTGACGTCACAGGTGGATAGGGTCGTAAAGAGTGCCTTTGGTACATTGGCCTTTATAAATCGGAGTATCGAGTATAAAAGTTGGAGTGTTATGGTAAGGTTATATAAGGCATTGGTGTGGCCGAATTTAGAGTATTGTGTACAGTTTTAGTCACCTAGTTACAGGAAGGATGTAAATAAGGTTGAAAGAGTGCAGAGAAGGTTCGCAAGGATGTTGCCGGGACTTGAGAAGCTGAGTTACAGAGAGAGATTGAATAGGTTGGGACTTTATTCCCTGGAGCGTAGAAGATTGAGGGGAGATTTGATAGAGGTGTATAAGATTTTGATGGGTATAGATAGAGTGAATGCAAGCAGACGTTTTCCGCTGAGGCTAGGGGAGAAAAAAACCAGAGGGCATGGGTTAAGGGTGAAAGGAGAAAAGTTTAAAGGGAATATTAGGGGGGGGCTTCTTCACGCAGAGAGTGGTGGGAGTGTGGAATGAGCTGCTGGATAAAGTGGTACATGCGGGTAACATTTAAGAAAAACTTGGACGGGTTCATGGATGAGAGGGGTGTGGAGGGATATGGTCCAAGTGCAGATCAGTGGGACTAGGCAAAAAATGGTTCGGCACAGACAAGAAGGGCCAAAAGGCCTGTTTCTGAGCTGTAATTTTCTATGGTTCTATGGTTCTAGTGAACAAAATGGGTTTCTACAACAATAGACCATGGTTTCATCGTCATAATTGGGCTTCTAATTCCAGACTTTTATTGAAATCTCACCATAGTAATTTAGAAGCTGGGTCCCCAGATCTTGCCCTGGGTTTCTGGATTACTAGTCCGGTGACAATACTACTACGCCACTGCCGCCTCTATAGTGATCACTGCATAGGAAGTCTTCTGACTCCGTGGTAGCAGCCCTACCACTGGACCAGAAGATCAAGGTTTGAGTCCAACGCCAGGACTAATTAGCCACGCAGTTCAAAGGGCTGATAATCAGCTCAGAAATCCATTCACCACCTCCCCCACTATTCCCCAAAGAGTAAAATAAACAGCATAAACACTGCATCTGTGTAGACAGTGGATGAAGAAAGGTTTGGCGCCACGTTTGAGGTACCAATTGCGTGCCCGCTGACACTTCTTGCCAAGACTCACATATGAAAGGTAACACTGAAGTTAAATAATAGTGACTGGCACATATTTATTTTAAAGTTTATTTATTAGTCACAAGTAGGCTTACATTAACACTGCAATGAAGTTACTGTGAAATTCCCCTAGTCGCCACACTCTGGCTGTTCGGGTGCACTGAGAAAGAATTTAGCATGGCCAATGCACCTAACCAACACATCTTTTGGACTGCACGAGAAAACCAGAGCACCCAGAGGAAAGCCACGCAGACACGGGGAGAACATGCAAACTCTGCACAGACAGTGACCCAACCTAGGAATCGAACCCGGGTCCCTGGGTGCTGTGAGGCAGCAGTGCTTACCACAGTGCTGCAAATATGGATCTGCAGCTAGGAGTGAATGGCCTTATAGAGTTAGAAAAAGTGCCGAAAACTGTTTTGGCGCAACTGAGTCTGTTTTTTAACCAATGAGTCCTAATTTACTCTGGTAGAGACCAATGTTTGCAACACAAATATCCTATTATTTTCCTATTCATTATAGTTGTTGTTTTTGATTTAAAAAGTAGACGCCAATGATATCAATAATGGAAGAATGACTGAACCCAAAACTATACGGCAGCTGAAACAATATACTGTATATGACTTAAATTGAAGTACCCCTGATAATTTAATTGATATCAACTGTTTAAACTTCAAAAATTTAAATAACTCGATTAAACAAAACTCAGAACCTTAAACGTAACTAGAGTAAGGGTTGCCCATAGCTAGTTTCGCTGATGGTGTCACTTTTGTAACAATAAACTCTTTGAATAATGTGAAATATGTTATTACTTATGTGTAATTTTTTGGCCCACTCCCTTCCCTCATACAGTTTAGCTTGTGTTAATATTCAAATCACATAAGTGAATCTGATTATTCATCTCACAATACAACAGTTTTAATAACTTGCCTCAAGTGTACAGGGAATGAAGCCCTGATGTTAACTTGGATGGGAATTGCGCAGGTGAAGGTCAGTGAGAGCAGGAAGCCATCATGATGCTGTCAGCATGAGGCCAGGGTTGTTTTAATTCCCAGGCCTCAGAAGGGTGGGATGACCTACCAGTCACCTACTATGTGTAATTTACAGCATAATTTCCAAGGTCTACTTAAAGAAAGGATGCATTTCTTAAACCAAGATTCTATCCTCTGCTTGCATTTCTTAATGATCTACCACGGAAGTTGGCAGCAGAGATTGTATGTAGAGGTGCCTCCCACTTTTTCTGAAGATTCTCTGAGGGACTTGGTAGAGGTAGTGAGAACCAGCAGGTAGGTTCTCTTCCCCAGGAACTTCCCCAAGGTCACTGTCAGGTAGGCCTGGATGGAGGAGACTGACAGGGTCAATGTCAACTGCATTATCTCTAGGACCTGGGTGCAATATAGAGAAAGAAAAAGGATGAATACTGCTCTTTACCTTTTTCTGTCCAATCTATCCCAACCACTAACTCCTCTCCATCATATATTTCAACACACTATGCAGTAAAATACCTTGCATACTTATTTCAAAAGCACTTACCTTTTCCTTTCCTCTCATCTTATTACACACTAACTCTTCTCATAGTCTTCTTGCACAACCATTTTCTCATTTACATCTCATACACTACCCTTTATATTCACCACTTACATCCAGCTTGCTTCTTCTACACTTCTCAACATATTCCCAATAAGTGCCAAACTCTCAAATCTACAGCAATGTTCTCAACACATTTTCACCCTCACTTAAATCAAGGCAATACTATGCACTATGCCAGGAAGGAGAAAGACACAAGAGATGTCCGGAACATCACTGTCCCCAAGGCAAAATAACTAGCCCTGGATAAATTTGTCTCAGGAAGAGTCATGAGTTGTGGAGAAGGTGAGGCTGCCAGTGTACCTAAACAGAGGTATCACATTTCTAAGAAAAGTAAAACACTACTGTTGATGATGGCTGGAATTCTCCAATCTGGTGTGCCCTGCCACTGCCGCTAGCGAGAACAGAGAATTTGGCACTCCGCCAAAACTCCATCCATTGCAGTGGGACTGGAGAATCTGGCCGTGGGCAAGGTCAGAACATTTCGACCCCGAAATAAAATCAGAAAATGCTGAAAATACTCAACAAGTCAGGCAGCATTTGTGGAAGAGTTAACTGAATTCTAACTAAATGTAATCAACCTGAAATGTTAACTCTGTTTCTCTCTTCACAGATGCTACCTAATGTGCTGAATATTTCCAGCATTTCCTGTGTTGTTATGATCTTCCTAGAGCCTGTTAACCTACAAAAAGAAATTCAAACTTCCAGTGAATAGCTAAAAGAATGACATTACAAAAGTTCACTTTTTACGAGTTTTACTTTAACAAGCAAACTAAAAGCAACAGGAACTAAACAAATGAAGAAAATAACTTTTCCCTTTAATAACTCACTCTACATCCAAAGATGTGCGGGTTAGGTTGATTGGCCAGGTTAAAAATTGCCCCTTAGAGTCCTGGGATGCGTAGGTTAGAGGGATTAGCGGGTAAATATGTGGGGGTAGAGCCTGGGTGGGATTGTGGTCGGTGCAGACTCGATGGGCCGAATGGCCTCCTTCTGCATTGTAGGGTTTCTATGATTTCTACAGTTATAGCTCCCAAGGGTTTACATCCATTTTCTCTCTTTCCTAGCAGGGTAACTTTTATCTTTATAACTGTCTTTCATGGTGAGGGGTCCACATCCGCCCCCCAAGATATTCTCCTTCCAGCTGAAGATTGGCAAATCTTTCATCCTCAAACTAAATCCTCACAAATTTACAATGTGAGCATTATCTTCAACCCGCGTTCCTCTGTGATGAACCATAGAGACTGGCTACGTTTAGCTGCCCTCTCTCAGATCCTGGCAGACAAATTTGTCTGAGTTTCAGGGATATCTTTAGAAAGCCTGTAAATTGCTCCGACAGATAGCTTCCTGTGGATCCTTCCCCTCTCAAAATCCATCTCCATCACAATTTGAATCACATAGATCTTATAACCAGGTAGAATTATGAATTAGCTTTCCTTTAGAATCCCATCTCCATTCTCTCTTAAAACTAAATAGGCAGTTAAATTATTTCTCCCCCTCTTCAGGCACCATATCCAATTGACAACTCAGGACTTTCACTTGATTTGTTTAAGTCCATGGTTATGCTTGGAAAAAGACTGCAATGGTTTTCCGTTGCCTTCAGCAGTATGGCTGACCACTTTTATACCTGACATTTGGAGGATTTACAAGCAACCTGTTTTTGGCCACGTTATGAACACAGCCTCCATAGCCATCGACTCCTGAAGTGAAACTCAACCCAATCAACTGTGACGCAGTGGGTAGTGTTCCTGCCTCTCAGCCAGAAGCAAAGTATAACTGTTATAAAAATCTGACATTCTTAACACCTTCGAACTTTGGAGGCTGAGGCCTGGATTTTTGTTGAGTTGGGTTGAAGCAGAGCATTTTAAAAATGGTGGACAGGTCCCTATTCTGGGATTCCTCACCCCAATCCCAGGCTGTGTAATTTTCAGGAACGCCTTTAAACGATGTAGCTGGTTTCTGTCAAAAGTCTGCATCTGGCACTCTGAACCTGGCATGCTTCAGATAGGCATGTCCTCCACCTCAATAATTTTCACAAAGTTGGGCCTGGTTTTTAAAGACTTCAATTTCATGCTCCCTTAGAAGGGGCATCATAGAATCAATGTACTACAGTGCAGAAGGAGGCCATTTGGCCCATCGAGTCTGCAGCGACAACAATCCCACCTAGGCCCTATCCCCATATCCCCTGCTAATTTACCCTGCTAATCCCCCTGACACTAAGGGGCAATTTAGCATGGCCAATCAGCCCAACCTTCACATCTTTGGACTGTGGGAGGAAACCAGAACACCCGGAGGAAAACCACACAGACACGGGGAGAATGTGCAAACTCCACTCGGATATTGACCTGAGGCTGGAATTGAACCTGGGTCCCTGGCACTATGAGGCAGTGGTGCTAACCACTGTGCCACCGTGCTGCCCCAAAAAGGTTTCCCTCATATTCCCTATGCCAAGTTATGCCACTATCTACACATCCCCCCATGCCTCACCATCCCTCTGATCCAACACCCCCATAGCCCCTAATGGATCCTATGCAACGCTATGGCACTTCCATGCCCATTGAACCACTGTACGCTTTGTAAAACAAACAAACCTTATAATGTACAATGGTATGTAAAAAATAATTTAAAAGAAGTAATACATTGAGAACTTTCTCCTCTGGTTGAGCAAAGTCTGCGACACAAGCTAATAAAATGTTAATCATTCAGGCCTTTTGATGTCTCAAAACCACAAACCATAAACCCTTGAAACCACCCAACTTACATATTGAAATGTTGTGAAATTGACTGCATACATCAAAGAACATGAGCTGGAAAACAAATGATGGTTCCTCTGGAAAGTTGCTCTTGTATTATAAAAGCTTTCTGGGCTCTCAACCTTGCCTCATTATGTATGTATCCTCTGCATCTGCATTGCCAGAATGCCAATGACATGAGAGTTGTCTGAATGGTTGAAGTCTTCAATGTAGGATGTGTGCAGTGTAGGATTAAAAAATGTAACAAAGATTGTTATTTGGAGGTACTCTTTGTAAGGGCTGTAAAGCAGGTCCTGCTGCATTTAAACATGGACTGTTCAGTATCTGAGGAATGATGAAAGGTAGGTCATTGATGAAGCAGCTGAAGATGGTTGGACCTAGGACACCACCCTGAGGAACTCCTGATGACAGTGATGTCCTAGAGTGGAGATGACTGACCTGCAACCAACACAACCTATCTTCCTTTGTGCCAGGTATGACTCCAACCAGTTGGGAATTTTCCTCCTGATTTCCATTGACTCCACTTTCACTGGAGCTCCTTGATGCCAGGCTTGGTCAAATACTGCCTTGGTGTCAAGGGCAGTCACTCCCACCTCACCTCTGTTGAAAATGGGATAGTATACCTGGGGGAGGCATAGTATAAAGAGTTACACTATTGTAGATGATGATGTACCACTGACATCAGTTAGTCATGTGTTAGAGAGAAAGAGAGAGAGGCTGAATCATACCCTGGAGCAATATGCCTTTTCTGTAGCCTGTTTAGATGTAATACTAATAAACAAGTGTTAAGCTGATATCAGAGTATATCTACACTCTAACAACTAACCAAGTTGCATGCCTAAAGTCGAAGATAGAAGAATACATCTCAGAACAAAGCTGACCAGAATTGTTGAGCTATGTGGGCACAGATTTTGAAATGGCCCTCCTTCCTTTTCTCTTCCCACAACTTCCTTGCCTGCTGATGACAGTAAAAAGCGGATACTGGAATCTGAAACCAAAAGAGAAAATGCTGGAAAATCTCAGCAGGTCTGGCAGCATCTGTAAGGGGAGAAAAGAGCTGACGTTTCGAGTCCAGATGACAAACTCCTTACAGATGCTGCCAGACCTGTTGAGATTTTCCAGCATTTTCTCTTCTGATGACGACAGTGGCTGTTTATTTGCCTCTTCAAATGCAACCAGCTCCTCAGTACAATGTTGTATAATATGCAACAGACAAGGACAATGCGTGACATTCTATCTGGGTTACTGTGGTGACACAGTAAGAAGTTTAACAACACCAGGTTAAAGTCCAACAGGTTTATTTGGTAGCAAAAGCCACACAAGCTTTCGAGGCTCTGAGCCCCTTCTTCAGGTGAGTGGGAATTCTGTTCACAAACAGAACTTATAAGACACAGACTCAATTTACATGAATAATGGTTGGAATGCGAATACTTACAACTAATCCAGTCTTTAAGAAACAAAACAATGGGAGTGGAGAGAGCATCAAGACAGGCTAAAAAGATGTGTATTGTCTCCAGACAAGACAGCCAGTGAAACTCTGCAGGTCCACGCAACTGTGGGAGTTACAAATAGTGTGACATAAATTCTGATTCTAGGATCGCATGATAAAGACTCAGGAGGAAAAAAGCAGAAATATTTATGTGAAATAGTGTGACATAAACCCAATATCCCGGTTGAGGCCGTCCTTGTGTGTGCGGAACCTGGCTATCAGTTTCTGCTCAGCGACTCTGCGCTGTCGTGTGTCGCGAAGGCCGCCTTGGAGAACGCTTACCCGAATATCAGAGGCCGAATGCCCGTGACCGCTGAAGTGCTCCCCAACAGGAAGAGAACAGTCTTGCCTGGTGATTGTCGAGCGGTGTTCATTCATCCGTTGTCGCAGCGTCTGCATAGTTTCCCCAATGTACCATGATATTCTCTGATATTCGGGTAAGCCTCTGATATTCGGGTAAGCGTTCTCCAAGGCGGCCTTCGCGACACACGACAGCGCAGAGTCGCTGAGCAGAAACTGATAGCCAGGTTCCGCACACACAAGGACGGCCTCAACCGGGATATTGGGTTTATGTCACACTATTTCACATAAATATTTCTGCTTTTTTCCTCCTGAGTCTTTATCATGCGATCCTAGAATCAGAATTTATGTCACACTATTTGTAACTCCCACAGTTGCGTGGACCTGCAGAGTTTCACTGGCTGTCTTGTCTGGAGACAATACACATCTTTTTAGCCTGTCTTGATGCTCTCTCCACTCCCATTGTTTTGTTTCTTAAAGACTGGATTAGTTGTAAGTATTCGCATTCCAACCATTATTCATGTAAATTGAGTCTGTGTCTTATAAGTTCTGTTTGTGAACAGAATTCCCACTCACCTGAAGAAGGGGCTCAGAGCCTCGAAAGCTTGTGTGGCTTTTGCTACCAAATAAACCTGTTGGACTTTAACCTGGTGTTGTTAAACTTCTTACTGTGTTTACCCCAGTCCAACGCCGGCATCTCCACATCATTACTGTGGTGAACCATCGTTGGTTACCACTGTGGGGTTATTCCAATGTTACTGTTGGGTTAGGGTGTTGCCACTGTGGGGTTGTTATAATGTTGTTGTTGGGTTAGGGTGTTTACACTGTGGGATTAATATACCTGTGGTGGATGCTGTTATGGCACATCCCGGTCGGGCCCTGCCTCCTGGGGAGAGGTATAAGACCCTCTGCTCAGGCGGGACCCTTCCAGTCTGGATTGGTGTACTCGTGTTAGATAGTTCCATTGTTTGTCAATAAAAGCCTTCAATCGCTGAAGCCTTGTACCTCGTGCTTGATTGTCGCGCATCAGTTACATTGCAGCAAAGCTTTCCCCCCTGCCCACAGCCCAGACACACAAAGCTCTGCTTGAACATTTCTGTTGCGTACTCTATAAGCATCCTTCTGCCTGGGCGTGGTAGAGTTCCACAGAGTGTGAGTCAGTTTTATCTCGTGTCCCCTAGCAACCATCCTGTCACTTCCTCACTGATGTGAATCGTGGGGAGAAGGAGGGAGGGGGTGGTATTGATTGACTATTTGAGTATAAAAGGATCTTGGAAACTTCCTGGATGCTTTGAGCATTTCCGCCTGGTGCTATTCTGTCCATCATCCAGTAGCTGTGTATTGCTACATTTGTATCTTATTCTATTCACAAATAGTTTGTTCATGCACCTGTGCCCTGGTGGTACACAATCAATTTTGCCATCCACACAAGGAAAACCAAGCACCGCTACATTGTCACAAGATCTTTCTGGTCGACTGCTGAGGTCAATGGGAAAGGTGATGTGCGGCTTAGCTTTGACAAAGAGAACATCTTAGTCCTACTTAATACAGCTGTGAACTGCAGAATGTGAGATGAATCATACATCCACTGTTACAGGCCGTAAAGATTCAATGGTTTGAAAATTCAGGACTCTGGTGACTCCAAGGGGCGGTGGTATGTCATCCACATGAACTCGCTGCCCCAAACACAGGTTTCAGCAGCCAGCAGAGACTGCAGAGAACAGCCTGCACCAAGATTTATTTTATCTAGAATTTCAGAGTTCCACTTGTGGCTTCCTCGTGCTCATCTGACCACCTCATCACCATATTACACAATTAGCATAAATTACCCCTGACCTTGTTGGGGGGAATTAACATGGTAAGGAGCAGCAAATTATGCTTTGGTTTTAGTAGATATATTATTTGCATTTATGGCCATCATTTTTTTTACTGTTCAGAATATCACTTTATAATTTACAATCTCACTCAGGATCAATGCGTTAATTCCCATTAACAATTTTGCACCTTCAAATTTTGTCTCATCTTCTGATTATAGTCACTCTGACAAGATACGTTTCCATGTGCACTGCTAACTCAAACTACGTTCTAATTGGCAGGTTTAAGCCTAAGGAAAGAACATCAGCTGTAAGATAGTAATGAAGAGCCCTATCCTGTCATTCATCCAATATCACACACACATGCATACACGCACACATTTTTCAGCAAAGTTCACTAAATACTGATAAGAAACAGGAACAGTGGCTGACCTTTCACCTCCTGAATTCCAACACACTGAGGTCATTTGTAGATGTCCCTACTGTTACTCCAGGACACAAAAGTGCTAATAGGCTCCTTCCTGTGTTTGAATTGGAATATTTATGCAATAACTGGTTTGACCTTTGATAATGTATATTTTACTGAAAATTATTTATTTATCTCATGAATATTAGTCTCTTGATGATTCATTTTCCCATAATTAAATTTTGTCAGCCAAACTCTACATTTGATTAAATAAGGGAATACATGATTTCCCCTTACTTTGTGATAATACCATTCACAAATAATGAAGTAAGTTTCTCATATGCCCAAGTTCAATAATATGTAAAATTATTTAAAAATGATGTTCCTTGTTAATTCAAATGTAATTTTTCACAAAAGGAAGCATTATAATTTGTGAACAACTGTACTGAGTTTAATTGTAGTTAATTAATTTTACATTATTTTAAACAGGCCTGTTTACACATCTGAATCCAATTAAAATAGCAATGTTTAAAAAAAAGAGCATGGGAATGCCCAATGCATATTTCTGGTTAAATATTATTATTAAAATAAGCTAAACACTAAACAGGATGTGCATGTATACATTTGTTGCAGTGAGTTTTTGCTTCTTAGAAAAGTCGTGTCATGGTCTTTCGGTGAACAAAATGTACTGAATGAATTGAAAGAGCTAAAAATTGATTTTCTCCACCCATCACCACCCCCCACCCCTCCCACCACCCAAAAGGATTGCATGCACAATTAGCCCACAGCTATTCCAATTAATGCCGGCAGCATGCCGACTAATTATAATGAAAGTGGCAAGCAGTTAAGACTGAATGTGCTATTGAGTGACTGCAAGCCTCACCGAGGGATCCTATGTATGCTTAGCCCTGTTTGCTTCAGTCTATGCAAAAACTTCATCTAAGCAAAGACTTCATTTTAAGATATTTCTGCCTATGCAGTTACATTTAACTGCTAGACTATAGGGGTTAACTAACACTGCTAACTTTTAAAGTTAAATTGACTGCATTTTAAAACTCAGAAGGCATGCTGGGTTAACTGAAAATAACCACATTCCTGAAAAGTACACAACAAACAAAACAAGTTTTGATAACAATAGCTGCAAAACCTTTCTTCTCTGGACAGAGACAAACTGCAAGGACACACAATAACGAGAAAATAATTAACATATAGTTTGGAACATTGTGTTCAGATGGCAGGTTTTTTGTTTTTTGAGTTCAGTGTGTCCAGTACAGTACAGGGACTGGCTTATCAGCCAGTCTCAAAGTTTGCTTTTTCTTTCCTGCTTCTGTCATGTTAATTTAATTTTCTTTAAGTTCTGTTCAAAAAAAGACATTTAGTTTAAGATTCATACCAGTGCTGTCCTCGTCTATTCAAAGGAATGAATGGACCCTACACTCACCCACGACCACCTAAAGCAAGCTTGCATTAAAGAAAAGTTAATGAGCATGAAGAATCCTGAAGAATGGTAAAATAGGCCAAAGAATGTACCCAAAGTTTTCCAAAACAATATTGGAAGCCTTGGTGCAAGAAGTACACAGGACAAGAGAGGTCTCTTCCCTCAAGTGAGAAGGCTCTCCAGATAGACACTATGAAAGTAGTGGGACCAGGTTGCCGTCGGGATCAACATCAGCAGGTTAGTCCTGAGAACCCAGATGAAGTGCTACAAGAAGTTCAATGACCTCTTATGAGTTGTCAAGGTCAGTGAATGTACCTTTACATACCATTTCCTTACAAATAAACTATTAGCCCCATGCTAACTCCATTCATCATTCTCCCTTCACTCTTCAACTAACAGTCTCTGCTATCATGGCTCCACCTCACATTCATAACTTCCCCTCCTCACACTCACTCATTTGGCTCTGCTGCAGGATTCACACCTCACAGCTTGCACACACCGCCAGCTATTCAATCTTGACAACTAGATCACCCACATATGCCCCTTACGCACTGATACACTTCCTTCTCTCTTGTAGGAGTGGTGGGGTGGGTGGGTGGGGGGGGGGGGGGGGGGAAGCGAGGGGGCTGTGGTGGCAGGCATGTCCTCACTCCATGGAGGAGGCAGTGCTGGCAATCATCAGTTCAGCAACAACTGAGGCTGTAACCAGTGATGAGGTGAGGACCACAACATCTTCTTTCCTAACCCACAATCTCACAGCTCATTTCCCTCTCTTTCCACAATCTATTCTGATTTACAAGCTACAGATTTTAACCTCTTACTTTCCTCCCACCCCTTCCAACACTAAATCCTACCTTCTGCCTTTATTCTTTCAGATACTCAGGAATTGTCACTTGGTCATTAGCCGGTGTGGGAGCCTGAAGTCCAATAAGGAGAAAAGACTAATGTAGAAGAAAAACCCTCATTCACGTTCATTTGTGCAGCCACCAGCACAGATACGGCACTGCATAAACTTTCGAGGGGAGCACAGAGGCAGGTCTGCACATCGTGAACCACCAGGCAGAAAAGGGTGCAAGCTAGGACAAGTGGAAGGATAGTGCAGGTGTTGGCTCCCTCACAAGGTGAGGGCACACTCAAGAGATTTCAGATAAGGAATTTGATGGAGTAGCATATTGATAACAGCTGAAAGGAATGCACACAGAAATGCTCGGTGCATCAGCAGACCTGGCAGAAACCTTGCTCTGTCAAGGAGCCTGGAGGAGTCTGCCATGAACTTTGGATAGGGATTTGCACAGGGGCTGGTGATCAACCTGAACAGAGAGCTGACTCCAAGAGATCACTTGTGGCCACAACCATGATGTATGATGTCTCCTATTGCAGTACAGACAGCAGCTACCCAATGTTTCAGTGCCGCAGTGAAAACCCAGACAGGTGATGAGATCCCAGCTTGTTGACGCATAGGATCAGACTGCTGTCATCATGGCAGTAGATATCAGCACTCAAGGAGGCTTGCAGGCTGTCAAAGCATTCCAGCAACTTGTGCTCCAACACGTTACTCAGATAGCTGAGGAATTGCCCAGAATGACTTACAGTGGCTCCGTGGAGTACAAACCTGCTGTCCCCTCAGGTTGACAGCATTCGTCCTCCCACTGCTGCCTGATTCTCCCGAGTATAGTTAGTCAGTCAGGGTCTTTAATTCAGACAAATCAATGTCACAGTCCCAGCCATTAAGTGGAGCTGGTGGACAAAGTTCAACTTTGGCACCATCAGAGATGTTGAGAGAGCAGAGACAAGCTAATGGAAATTGAAGGAGATAGCCAGACTGAAAGAGAAAGAAGTCAGATGAGTTAATCAAAAGTATATAGGAAAAAAGGAACCGAAAGGGAAAATGCTGGAAAATCTCAGCAGGTCTGGCAGCATCTGTAAGGAGAGAAAAGAGCTGACATTTTCAGTCCAGATGACCCTTTGTCAAAGCTAAAAGACATAAAAAGTGGGAGATATTTATACTGCAGGGTGAGGGAATGAAAGATGAGTCATAGCCACAGAAACCAGGGGAAAAGACTGCTAATGGCTGTCCACCGAGAGAATAAAGAGTGTGAATGGCCAAACAGCAGAGAAGCTAAAATCAGAGGGTAAGCTGTGACAGATATTGGGGGGGGGGAGGTGGGAGGAAAGGATGGGACAGAGGTAAAATTTAGAAAAGAGGAAGCAAAGGGGGAGAAAAGGCAATGGGAGGGGGATAAAGTAGAGGGAAAGAGTGGGGGGGGGGAAGAAAAATGAAGAAAAACAATAAAGAAATAAAAGATAGAGAACAGTAAAAAATTAAATAAAATAGAATGAAATCAAAGGGATCGAGGTGGGGTAGAGCAAATCATCTGAAGTTGTTGAATTCGATGTTGAGACCAGAAGGCTATGAAGTGCCTAGCTGGAAGATGAGATACTGTTCCTCCAGTTTGCGTTGATCTTCACTGGAACGTTGCAGCAGTCTAAGGACAGACGTGGGCATGGGAACAGGATTGTGTGTTAAAATGGCAAGCAACCGGAAGGTCAGGGTCCTGGTTGCGCACAGACCGAAGGTGCTCAGCAAAGCGATCACCCAGTCTACGCTTGGGGTCTCTCCGATATAGAGGAGACCACATTGGGAGCAGCGAATGCAATAGACCAAATTGAAAGAGGTGCAAGTGAAACGCTGCTTGACCAGGAATGAATGTTTTGGACCTTGGATGGTGAGCATGGAAGAGGTAAAGGGGCAGGTGTTACACCTTCTGTGATTGCTTGGGAAGGTGCCATGAGTGACGGCAAAGGTGTTGGGTATAGTGGCGGAGTGGACTTGGTTATCCTGGAGGGAATGGTCTGTGCGGAATGCTGACAGAGGGAGTAAAGAGATGTGTTTGGTGGTGGCATCACGCTGGAGTTGGCGAAAATGGCGGAGGATTATGCTTTGCATGCGGAGACTGGTGGGGTGAAATGTGAGAACAAGGGGGACGCTATCCTTATTCTGGGAGGGAGAGGAGGGGATGAGGGTTGTGGCCCGGGAGATGGACCGCACACTGTTGAGGGCCCTGTAGACAATTGTGGATGGAATCCACGGTTGAGGGATAAGGAGCACATATTAGAAGCACCACTTTGGTAAGTAGTATCATCGGAACAAATGCGACGGAGGCGAAGGAGCTAAAAGGGATGGAGTCCTTATAGGATGTAGGGTGTGAAGATCTGTAGTCCAGATAGCTGTGGGAGTCAGTGGGTTTGTAATGGATATTGGTAGACAGTCTATTAATCTTTTATTTAGGAAAAAAGGAAATTGTTCTTCTTATTTCTTGTCAAATTATGATACTTTTGTTGAAGACATGCTGCTAGTAAATTACTCTGGATATTGGTCATACGTGTTTGGTTGTAATTACAGTAAAAATAAAAATGTAACCCCCAACCTGTTACTTTTCCGATATTGTTGATGTTATTTATTCATATCGTATTCCGAGAAATCATGCACATTTACCATTTTATGTTTTAAAGTACAAGTTTTTTTCAAGTGGGGAGGGAATGTAGTATATTGTTTTAACCATACACTTTGTTATTCTCCCCACTCTGCTGCCCCCTCTGTTGGGGAGGTGTAAATATGTTAGCTCAATAATGCCTGCCTGTAGTTGAGCATATGTTAGTCCTACTCAATGCAGTATATATCATCACGGTTACCCTCTTAGCCACTGGAAGCCCATTTTTCTCACTGCTGTGAGGCTGCAGATTTGGTTCCAAGAGATGGCAGAGTTCTGTGAGTGCCTTGTTTATGCATTGCAGACAATGCATCCAATGCTCCTGCTTTAGGTAGAGTTGAGAGAGGTGCTCCCAGAAGATCCTAGGGGGATAATGTCTCCAACTGACACTCTTTCTACTCCTCCTCCTCCCTGTGCAAGCAGCTTTTCTTTGCATTTGCTGCCTCTGCACTCTCATGTTGCAACCCAAAGTGGATAGCTCCATGGCACCCATGACTGGGAGTAAGTAGTGTGCCCTGGTCCCTTGCTATCAGAGCCAACACCATGCAGTACCACTCCCTGTAAACATCACCAACTATAAACAACTCTTCATAGTTATTGTGGTGGACCTCAGTTGTGCCTTTGTCCTATATGGACCACCGTTGTGTGTGTTTGTCATACCTGGACACATCCCCTTCCAGTTTGGTTCCTCCCCTCGGCACCTAGTATAAAGGTGGCTGTCTCCTCCCCCTTGTTCAGTCCAGGTCGGTTAATTGTTGGGATCTGCTCCTGATTCTGTTGTGAATAAAAGCCTACACTTATATTGGCATATCGGTAGTCTTTCGCCTTATTGATAGCGCATCAGTTATAAAGACCATTCTAGTTTTCTGGACTTCATCCCAATTTTGCTTAGGGTTTTAGGCTCTCTAGCCCTCACCCCTCACTCAATCATATCAATGGTCCTTTAAACCCTCCAATGTCAACTCACAAAATAAAGTTCTAAAAGTCTAACACAGATTTAATTGTACAGATTTGACAGTAAAAAACTACCATTTGTGAAAGCACACTGTAAAGTTATGTTTTAAATCTCAAATGTTAATGCCTGGAAAGCAAGTAAGAGGTCATTGATGAAACAGCTGAGCTTTGAACACTGCCCGTAAAACTCCTGTAGTGATGGCCTAGGGCTGAAATGATTGGCCACCAGCAACCACAATTAGTGGAGAGTTTTATACCTTATTTCCATTGACTTCACTTTTATATTTGGCTGTTTAATACAACACAGTCAAATATTGCTTCGAAATTAACTGCAATCACTCTACCGTCAATGCTGGAATGCAACTCTTTTGCCCATGTTTGGACCAAGGCTATAATCAGGTCTGGAGATAAATGGCTCTGGCAGAATCCAAACTGATCATCAATTAGCGGTTATGGCTGAGTAAATGCTGCTTGTTAGCCATACCTACAGCACTTCTCATCATGCTGATGATTAGAAATAGACTGATGGGGCAGTAATTAGCCAGGTTAAATTTGTCCAGCTTTTTGTGGACAAGACATATCCAGGCAATTTTTCACATTGTCGATGCCAGTTTTGCAACTATTACTGTGAAAGAATCTCATTTAGTATACCTTATCAAAGACTTATTAAAAGTCCAGGTCGACAATATTTATTGGATTATTCTCAAATGACTGCCTCAATAAACTGTATCAAATTTGTCAGGCATGACTATTTTATTCCCAAACAATGTTTTGAATACTGTAAATATTCCTTACAAACAACTGGTTGATTATCTTTGTAGAATCTAACAGTGAGTGGATAAAATGAGTACGGAAAAGGATATTTTCCAACAAAAATAGATTTAAATAAAAACATGCACATTGGTCTGCAAAATTAAGTCAATTCTTACATGGTTTAATATGTTGCACAGAATGCATTGGATAATATGCCTGAGTGTGTATGCTGTGTACATTCTGCATAAGAACATAAGAACTAGGAGCAGGAGTAGGCCATCTGGCCCCTTGAGTCTGCTCCGCCATTCAATAAGATCATGGCTGACCTTTTTGTGGACTCAGCTCCACTTACCCGCCCACTCACCATAACCCTTAATTCCTTTATTGTTCAAAAATTTATCTATCCTTGCCTTAAAAACATTCAATGAGGTAGCCACAACTGCTTCACTGGGCGGGGAATTCCACAGATTCACAACCCTTTGGGTGAAGAAGTTCCTCCTCAACTCAGTCCTAAATCTGCTTCCACTTGTTTTGAGGCCATGCCTTGTAGTTCTAGTTTCACCTGCCAGTGGAAACAACCTCCCTGCTTCTATTTTATCTGTTCTCTTCATAATCTTATATGTTTCTCTAAGATCTCCCCTCATTCTTCTGAATTCTGATGCAGTCATTTATGAAAGCTAGAGAATAGCTAATGTCAACTCTATTTCTTTTGCCATGAATGTTCACTGGCTTCACAGAGAAGTGAAGCTATCAAGATAATGATGAAGATAACTTGTGAGGTGTGCTCCTAACAATTCTTAGCGGATTTTTAGAGAGGCTGAATTTGTTTCAGAACATTGTTCAGCACATCCTAAGGAGGAAAAAAGACAATGCCTAGGTATCCATGAGGGAGGGGTTGGTTAGTACTGAACAAATTCTTCATAGAATATTTGGTCGACTAGTGGTATTTGAAAATAATCATTAAATCATGTTATTTTTGTCAATGTCATTTGACCTATCCTAAATTCTACATTTCTACTAGCCTGCCTGACAGAAACGTTTATTACTTTTTAAATAGTACATTGTCCAACCTCAGTATAATCATCACAGTCAACAGGCTTTCCACTACTTTGACAATATAGCATTTACTTATTGATTCCAGCAACATTGGGACTGAAACTTCTCTGCTGCTGTGGTTACAGAGTTATGGACAGATTGGAGTTTGCACCTGGTGATCTTTGAGAGACAGCGAGGAGGGCAAGGGAGAAATGCAGTCCTGTCCAAATATTTCTTTTGGTTCACTTAGAAGTCTTTCATGCGGAAATCTTTCTGAAAGAACCAATAATTAAAAATTCTACTGTCAATCTTTTGAATCTATTTGAATACTTCAATTGACATTATTTGCAGCTTGAAATATAATTATTTAATAATAATAATCAACATTTTCAAGTGATTATACGAAATGCTTCGGTCTCAATGTTAACAAAGCAGCTAATCTTTTTAATCTCAATTCAGATATTGCAATTTCAACCCAATGATATTGCAATATTTGAATGGTGTGTGCCTTAACAGAATGAACTGAGTTCAATATTAATCTGACTTCTATTGTCTAGTATTCACAATTTGATTACAATTTGAACGGCAACATCAGTAATGTGAAGGCATTAGGTATCTGAGTACTATATAAACAGTGGTATCTTTGTTACAAACCAGAAATTCCTGAAGCAGAACACTCAACTTGAACAGGCATTGTCAGACACAAAATGTGATATTATTTACATGAGTTACCACTCTATTCTGTTTATAGATTCCTAAAAAAAATTCTAGTGTCTTTTTATTGACTTTGTTGAAAATCTTAACATATAAGGGAAAGTGTGAATGCCTAATGATTACTCCCAATTGTTTCAGGGTTGCTTAACAAAACATACTACCTTAAAAGGTAAAGTAAATCCACTAACTGACCAGCTTCTAAAAAAAGCAGAGCATGTAAGTATGAAGACAAAAGTTAGTGGTGTCAGTGCTATTCAGGAGACAAAAGGAGTCAATGTACAAACAGACTACATGGCAGAGAAGAACACCAAAAGTTGGCACACAGAATGTGTTTCCTTGTTACATCTGCAACAGTAAACCATGTAATTTTTTAAGATAAAATTATAGTGCAAACATTCCATTATTTTACTGCTCTATAACTGGAGAGCCTTGTGCATTGACCTTAGGCATGCATAAAACTTCAATAGTTTCAGGTCGCAATGCACACTCATGCAGAAGGTTTGCCCGGGGTTGCCGGGGTGGGAAAGGGGGGGGGGGGGGGGGAGATGTTGGGGGAGGGGAGTGGAATATTCGATACTTAGCCACAGATAATTGCTCCATGTGATAAACTCATCGGACAAGCTCACTCAGTTGTGAATAAACATTTGCTTTGTCAGTTGGGTAAAGGAGGCTACAATTATCCATTGGAATCTACAGTAAAATTAGGAATGTAAGATTTTAAAGTGCAACCAGATTGTACAGATTACTTTTTCAAGCAAATAATATTTTGGGCTTATGTCAATTTCTATTTGCCTTCAAAAATCAATCCAGAACTAGGAGTCTACAGTAAGTGATTTTGAACAGATAGCAGACTTGGGGAAGTTTGGGGGCTGGAATATGACTTGGCTGGAATCAGTTTGGGTCATGTTGATCCAAAAATCTAAGCTAAAGTCACTCACGCATCCCAACAACTATCTGTTCATTTGATCAGTGCATAAATGTGTATCATTTATCAATGTATTGTGAAGATAAACATAAGCCCTGATTTGCCTGTTTATGGCTGGTATTATCCTCCGTGGGGACTGTTGTATGATTACACACAGAACCAGGAAGATTCCTGGCCTTTTTTCTGGACAAAACTTTAACTTAGTTTATGTTTTTGCTTTATTTTCAGCCATCAACATAACCTTGCATTGCCAGTGAATAATAAATAACAAAACCAGCCAAGTGATTCATAATGAAAGCTATAACTTTATGACGATCACTATGAAGTGCATTTTACTCCAGTTAAGAGGGCTATTTTTCTAGATTTAATAGAGCATAATGGAACAAAATCAAGATAACAGCTGTTTGCTTCTTTTGTAGTATCTAAGGCAGTAACACTTGGTGCTTGGATCTGAATTTTCAGAGCTATGAGGCCCATTTTGTCTCCAAATTGGTTTCCGTGGTGCACATGCAGTCTTCTGGTGTGACTTGCATTGTACGTCATTTTGGGGAAGGGATTAGGGCACGCACTAGGATCGTTCTCCAAAAAGATGCTGAGTAAGCAGGTCATAGTGTCAATCAGCTTTACACGCCGATTTGATGCTTGTTCTACCATTTCAGAGCTGAACACTCCAGCTAATGCCTTCTCCTCAAGATGCATAGCTGATCTTGCATTCAGCAGCAGGAAGAACACCAACCAGCACTATTTAAAGAAATCATCAAATTTATGAGTCAAATGAAGCTATACTGTGTGCAAATGTCAACTAACCACCCTTGCACATTCTGTTAGTTCTTATGTTTCATGTGCCTTTGCCTGACCTACAGCTCCAACATAGTGCCTACTGGAAGGCTGCACATTTTCAGTAAAGAAGACTGCAAAATGATGTTAAACAGCATTGGTCCCAGAGCATTGCCATGCTCGCACCTTCTCAGGGCAGTTAGGGGTGGGCAAATGCTGGCCTAACCAGCAATGCCCACATCATGTGAAAGCATATGTTTTAAAAAGTCTGAGCTGGCTGGCTAATAGACAACAGTCGGGAACAGACAGAGTGACAGTGTTGGGAGGAAAAACGTTGTCAGTAAAGCACAGTAAGTTTATGTTCTATGGAACCATTGTAACTTGCTCAGATAGCACCTCAACAAACCCATAATTATCTGTTTGTGGTCAGATTGCTGAACCCCTTTGAATACCGATATATGAGTACAGCTGTGGTGTAGCTGTCTGTGCTGAGATGGCAGCAATCTGAACTTCCATTATAACACTCAAATGTTAAGCACTTTCTGTTTGTGCTGCAAAGGAAGCTGGAACATTGACCCTGCATCATGGCGAGGCACAGTAAGAGATTTAACAACACCAGGTTAAAGTCCAACAGGTTTATTTGGTAGCAAATACCATTAGCTTTTGGAGCGCTGCTCCTTCATCAGATGGAGTGGAAATCTGCTCTCAAACAGGGCACAGAGACACAAAATCAAGTTACAGAATACTGATTAGACCTGGTGTTGTTAAATCTCTTACTGTGTTTACCCCAGTCCAACACCGGCATCTCCACATCATGGCTAGGCCCACAGATGCAGCTGGCCAACAATTCTTAACTGAGAAGAATGGGCTCCAAGCTCTGTGCAACAATGTGTACCAAATTGCTGCCGGACTCCTCAAGGTCCTTGAGCAATGTTCCAGTGAAGCGAAAGTAAACTGGAGGAACAGCACCTCATCTTCCGATTAGACACTTTACGAACTGAACATTTGAGTTCAACAACTTCAGAGCATGAATTCTCTCATCCACCTCCACTCCATTTCCATTTATTTCATTCCATTTCTTCTTTCCATCTTATTAATCCATTTTTATTACTTTATATTCTTATTTTTATTTTTCCACTTCTAAAATCTCACTTTCCATCTTGTTTCACCCCAACCCTCCTCCCACCCACTAGGGCCATCTGTCACGTTCCTACATTCTGCCCCTTTGTCCTGCCATTTACATATTCCAATCTCGTAATGGACGCTCTTAGTACCATTCCTAGTCTTTGTCATCACCATTTACATTCCCTGTGTCTTTTTGTCTGTAAGAAGTTTAACAACACCAGGTTAAAGTCCAACAGGTTTATTTGGTAGCAAAAGCCACACAAGCTTTCGGAGCTCTTAGCCCTTCTTCAGGTGAGTGGGAATTCTGTTCACAAACAGAGCTTATAAAGACACAGACTCAATTTACATGAATAATGGTTGGAATGCAAATACTTACAACTAATCAAGTCTTTAAGAGACGAAACAATGTGAGTGGAGAGAGCATCAAGACAGGCTAAAAAGATGTGTATTGTCTCCAGACAAGACAGCCAGTGAAACTCTGCAGGTCCACGCAACTGTGGGAGTTACAAATAGTGTGACATGAACCCAATATCCCGGTTGAGGCCGTCCTCGTGTGTGCGGAACTTGGCTATCAGTTTCTGCTCAGCGACTCTGCCCCGTCGTGTGTCGCGAAGGCCACCTTGGAGGACGCTTACCCGAATATCGAGGCTGAATGCCCGTGACCGCTGAAGTGCTCCCCAACAGGAAGAGAACAGTCTTGCCTGGTGATTGTCGAGTGGTGTTCATTCATCCATTGTCGCAGCGTCTGCATAGTTTCCCCAATGTACCATGCCTCGGGACATCCTTTCTTGCAGCGTATCAGGTAGACAATGTTGGCCGAATTGCAAGAGTATGTACCGTGTACCTGGTGGATGGTGTTCTCACGTGAGATGATGGCATCTGTGTCGATGATCCGGCACGTCTTGCAGAGGTTGCTGTGGCAGGGTTGTGTGGTGTCATGGTCACTGTTCTCCTGAAGGCTGGTTAGTTTGCTGCGGACAATGGTCTGTTTGAGGTTGTGCGGTTGTTTGAAGGCAAGAAGTGGGGGTGTGGGGATGGCCTTGGCGAGATGTTCGTCTTCATCAATCACGTGAGAACACCATCCACCAGGTACACGGTACATACTCTTGCAATTCGGCCAACGTTGTCTACCTGATACGCTGCAAGAAAGGATGTCCCGAGGCATGGTACATTGGGGAAACTATGCAGACGCTGCGACAACGGATGAATGAACACCGCTCGACAATCACCAGGCAAGACTGTTCTCTTCCCGTTGGGGAGCACTTCAGCGGTCACGGGCATTCGGCCTCTGATATTCGGGTAAGCGTTCTCCAAGGCGGCCTTCGCGACACACGACAGCGCAGAGTCGCTGAGCAGAAACTGATAGCCAAGTTCCGCACACACGAGGACGGCCTCAACCGGGATATTGGGTTCATGTCACACTATTTGTAACTCCCACAGTTGCGTGGACCTGCAGAGTTTCACTGGCTGTCTTGTCTGGAGACAATACACATCTTTTTAGCCTGTCTTGATGCTCTCTCCACTCACATTGTTTCGTCTCTTAAAGACTTGATTAGTTGTAAGTATTTGCATTCCAACCATTATTCATGTAAATTGAGTCTGTGTCTTTATAAGCTCTGTTTGTGAACAGAATTCCCACTCACCTGAAGAAGGGGCTAAGAGCTCCGAAAGCTTGTGTGGCTTTTGCTACCAAATAAACCTGTTGGACTTTAACCTGGTGTTGTTAAACTTCTTACTGTGTTTACCCCAGTCCAACGCCGGCATCTCCACATCTTTTTGTCTGTGCCATCCCTAGCAATTGCAGTCCACCTCCTGACCTTTACAATTTCAATCTTGTCCTATTTTCCTCATCAGGATAAGGGTCATCCAGACTTGAAACATTAGTTCTATTCTTGCTCCATAGGTGTTGTCAGACCAGCTGAGATTTTCCAGCATTTTCCGTTTTTGTTTCAGATTCCAGCATCCGCAATATTTTGCCTTTATTTTAAAAGACCAGAATGCAAGGCATTCACTTGCATGATGTGCTGAACATCCTCACACACTATTTGCACACTCAGGGACTGGAACCCTTCATGGCTGTGGTACAACTCTGAATTTAGATGTATCATCTACAAAATAACGAGTCGGCAGTTAATGGTACCGTATCCTGGGAAATCCAGCTGTCCTGATAAATCCACCACGTGCATGCTCCATCTGCTTTTCTCTGGCCAGACGGAATGCTATTATTCCCTCGACTGGTACAAAGAGCATTAGTCACCTCGCTTATATGGCAGAGATGTTGGAGATGTCACCTACTTCAGCCTGGATGGATCTCAGCTCAAAGTTCATGGCCAAGACCACCTTCCTAGCCACTGGTACCACCATCCTCACTCTGCTCTGAGGCTACAGGTCTGCCTGCTAGAGATACCAGATTTCATTGAGCATCTCCATCCTAAAATGGAAAGGTTGTACACTTTGTTCCTCGCTGAGACTGAGGTAAAAGAATTGTTCTCTGTAATATGCCCTCATGCTGAGAGCCATTCCCCTGATCCCCCTTATCACTCAGCAAGCAGCTTGTTCTCTGCTGCGTTGCCTCTGCTCAATCTCCCTGTCATGCTGTCAGTCAAAGGGATCAAATCTCCAGCAACAATGACTGAGAGCAAGGTGTCTGAGCAGAAGCATTGAAGTCGGAACCAGTGCCTTTACAATGTGCAAAACCACTCACGGTCAACTTCACTAACTTTAAACAGCAATAGAAAACTCATAGCACTTCTCCAAATTCAGTCAGAGCCAGAGTAGGTCTAGGGGTGGGGTGGCAATCGGAATGAGAGGGGATAGGTCGATCGAAGGTATGGGGGAGAATGTTCAGAGATCCCTGGACTCTAAGAGGAGAATGCCCCCAGTCGGAAAGGAGTTTCTGATGGAGACCCTCCACTCTCCCACCCAAGATTGGAATTTTTTCCATCCCTGATCTATCATCCATCCTCACGTCTAAGAATTGAGGCTAGATGAAAAGAAAGCCCTTAAGTGACAAATCGCAACCAGGTTGAGATGGGTGAGATTTCAGCAACCCCCCCTCTCTCCCCGCCACCTCACAACCCACTGGGAGGGAGCATAAAATTCTGGCCTGCATGTGCAGTTTATCATTTTACAATATGGTAACACTGGATGCAGTGCAATTGATTTGTGCGGCCTATGGGTATTAGGTACAAGTCCTGATTGATAAAGATTGTTGATAAGTGAGTGATTGGGGTGTAGTATACTGTGCATCATGTAAGGCCTTTGTAAAGTTTGTCTGGACACCCTCCTTGTCTCCTGTGGATCGGCGTACATCACACCTGTTCTCCATGTGCTGCACCAAGCCCTCAGCGCTGTACAGGATAATCTTGGAGCTTGATCTTTGCCATGTTGTCTCATTATTGAGTGCTCTCCTTGTAACAAAAGTAATTAAGAATGACTTCAAGCAACTGCGCCAGCTAGAATGCACCTCTACTTCGCAGGGTACAAGAGGGCTTTAAGTAGTGTGGAGTTTGTTTTAACACACACCAGCCTGTCATGATTTTGCACCCACTGTTCAGGGTGTACAGCCATTCAGCAGTGCATTTAGCAATGGCTGCATGCTATAATATTTAAATTAAAAGGCAACACATGGATGTAGGGTGATCCTGCATCTTGATCCCTTGGGCCATGTTAATCTGCTAACATTAACAGCCCTCAGCCAAAGTGATTGTTTCATGTTTCTGTAGTAAATTTATTTCTAATTAAATATTATAAAACACAAATAATTTGAACATTTGATTGTGTATTAGCCAAACCTTACTGGAAATGGAGCAAAGAATCCACAAAGTCTGTTTTTAAAATTGACAACATTTGCAGTGTTCTTTTGAAAGGCACTGAGCTTCTGTCTGGGGTGGTGGCTGAGAAACATACTCCAGGTTCAAAAAGCCTGGCAATACATCACAGACTGGGTCAACCATTCCCAGGACCCAGGAGAAGGTGAGAAAGAGTCATACATTGTGTGCTTATTTTTATATTTCCATTATAAATTCCTATGTCCACATTTGTAATGGAAACTGCCTGTGTAAACTTGACATAATAATTACACTGTCCTGTTTGTGCTGGCACTGCAGTCCTTCCTTGGGCCAGGAAGGGAGGGTGGAGGGTGCGACTGCAGCGGGACGAGTTTACATGGGTAGTTTCCATTATATAAGCAGACATTGAAGTTTGCAATGTATGTAATTGATGGAAAGCACACACAGACATAGCAGGAAAATCTTTCCTCAAAATCCCATCCAATTTGGAAAATCTACTATCAGCCTCCTCCCCACCAGCTACATACAACGAGTAGCATGAGGACAGGATCTGGCTCTCTTGAAGGTTTTCATTCTTTCCAGTTAATGTTACTACCAAAGACTGTCATAGTGACAAGTAGCAGCTCTGTCTTCCTCCAGATAATCTCACAAATGTACCAGTTAAAGGCCTTGATTTTGATTTGTGAAGGAATCTGTGCAAAGAAATCTGGCCATAATATGGGGCAATAAGGTTAAAAAAGTAAAGAAAGGTTAAAAATGAAGAAGGATTAATTTTTTTTATAAGGTTAAATACAGTTCACAATGCTTGGCTATGAGCCTCTTCATGTAGAGATTTCCCTCTTCTGAAAGCAATAAGAGAAGCCTTGATCAGAGAGATCCACAACCAAAGTCACAGATTAAAACATTTTTATGGCAAGCTGCCAGGAAGGCTACAACAGCAGTGATAGGCAACTTAGACTAGTGAATGAGCCATATGAATGACCCTCCTTCATCTCAGTGGGTCGCAAGATTAAAATTGGGCATGTGCACTAACCACGATCACATCAGTAAGATTAAATACATTTAATACACACCAAATATTTCAGAACAAGTGCTTAATTATTCATATATTAATAGAATCGTCATCAACTTTAAACGGTAAAAACAAAATAAACATTTATGTTATACTCAGTGTGCTTTGATTGGATGCAGCAGGAATACACAACTCACTTCACGTGCCCTTGCTTTATCTGTGTGTCACTTTCGTAATACCAGTGGGAAAAAACAACGCGACCAAAAACCAGCAACTCTGCGCATGGGCAACAGTCAACAAAATGTTTCACGGGCTGCACTCAGAACCCTGATGGGCCATATGCAACCCATAGGCCACAAACTGCCCACCACTGGCATAGCATATGCGAGGATGACTTTATGCTGATAGTCCTAGGCCACAATCAACTGAAAGTTTACAAAGCTAGCCCAATCCAAAACCTGAATTCATTAAACACAGACAGGTGACTAAGGAAAATTTGACCATCATGAGCCCTCACAACTATAGGATTGGAATTCTCTGCAACTGGACTTTTATTCAATGTAAAACTCCAAAAATTTCATTGACATAAACACTGCAAACACACACACCAAACGTCAACACCCAGAAGCATGCTGTGTTATAAGGGGTTAATTCTCAAAGCATGTCAATACCAAAACCAAGTAGATACAGTGTCAAGACACTGGGACATTATCATCTCAAAGAGACAGAAAAGTGGCCAGTTAAAGAAACTAGGAGACCATCAGAGCTGATGGCCCCAGGCAACAACATTATACAAACAACATAAACCACTGCTAAGGAGGAATGGACTTTACCACATATATATCAGCTTGGGAGCCAGAGACATCACACCTGAATGGGGTCCATTGTTTTGGTCATGGAAGCAGCCTTGCGATGAATGAGTTTGTTTGGATCAAGGCAGGAACCAGGCTAAAAGAGATTAAAAGGTGCTAAGCACTGACCATCCAAACAGATTCCAGAAAATAATCTTTGATATTTTTGATATGTTTAAAGATTTCTAATAAAAAGGTCAAGACAGTGCTCTTACCTGCAGTCACCAAGGAGGATTGGGAAGGATCAACGATGGACCTACAGTTCCAATCGCAAGGATCATCCATGCTGGGAACTGTAAGTTGTAGTCAGATCCAAGGGATATTGGGGCTGAGGTTTAAAGATAGTTTGAGGGTAGCAATTGAGGGTGTTTGAGTTGAGGTTCGGGCAGAAGCGTGGGGTTTTGCTTGTGGTTTTTCAGTGAAGGTTTTGTATTAATAAGTCATGGTTATAAGTCAATGTTGTGCAGTGTCATAACACTAGTTTAGAGCTCTTGTATGAGGGCATTAGAAGTGTTGTGTTGTTAATAAATGAGTTTGTTGCTGAACCTAAAACCCTGTGTCCTCTAGGTTTGTCTTTTGTAAAATCCTAAAGTCAAGAACTGACAGCAAGGGTAAATGGGAGTGTGCACCTCATACAGAACCTAGCTTCCTTTAAATTGATGAGGGACAGACCTTACCTGGAAATTAACAGAAATATAACCTTCTTAGAAATCAAAGAGGGCCAAATCCACTTAGAAATTAACAATGGTATGAATCTTATTTGCAACATTTGAACTTGATTATAATTAAAATACTACCCTCATTCCTAAGCAATGAGATATGCAGCCTCAAGAAACCTTATACATATTGAGAGCACACACTGGAATTTTGGATTCGCTGAATGCTTTCCAGCATCTCTCAGGTGCAACTACAACTCTCACCAACTTTTACAGATGCACCATGGAAAGCATTCTTTCTGGTTGTATCACAGCTTGGTATGGCTCCTGCTCAGTCCAAGACCGCAAGAAACTACAAGGGGCCATGAACAAAGCCCAATTCATCATTCAAACCAGCCTCCCACCATTAACACTGTCTACACTTCCTGCTGCCTTGGAAAAGCAGCCAGTATAATTAAAGACCCCACCCACCCCAGCCATATTCTCTTACACCTTCTTCCGTCAGGAAAAAGAGACAAAAGTCTGAGGACACGTACCAACCGACTCAAGAACAGCTTCTTCCCTGCTTCCATCAGATGTTTCAATGGACCTACCTCGCATTAAGTTGATCTTTCTCTACACCCTAGCTATGATTGTAATGCTACATTCTGCATGCTTTCCTTTCCTTCTCTATGAACGGTATGCTTTGTCTGTATAGCGCGCAAGAAACAATATTTTTCATTGTATACTAATACATGTGACAACAATAAATCAAATCAAATCAAATATTGGGGCTTGGTGGTGGTGATAATTCTATCCTTAATTTAAACAGAATCATCTTGCTAGCTCTGAAGGCTTCACTTGGGGATTAAGATAAATGTTACTTGAAAGATTTACTGTAACAATAATTGAATTTAAAAACGGGATTCTCTACCATAAATAAGATTTCATTTTTCCTGTTCTTTCATTTTTCCTGTTCCTAGAACTTCCTCCGATTGCTGATTGACTGTTTTTACAATTCACAATGTGAATTACATGTTTGATTCTTTAATAAACAACTATATAGTTTAGAATTTATATTCTCACTCAGTCTTTGTCTCACTAATATATGAACCTGACTCTGTAGTCTCTTTGATGGTGGGTACATTACTGAGGATGTATTCTCAGACTCTAATAATATCCAGGATATTATAACCTGTCTGAAATTTGTGAAAAAGGCTTTGCAGAGGATGGTAATACTTTCAGCAGTTTCCTTTCCTTTGGGGAGAGATACATCAATTTTCCAGGCCAGAGGCAGACTTATAATGAAACACACCATGCCTAGGCACAGGGCCCCAACCAATGCAAGCCAGACAGTGTCTGTGGGCACCAATCAGAGCCTAACAGCAGGCAATGCAACATCAGACTCACATTGTTTGAGTCCCCTTAGAGTGGGAAAACACTGGTGAACATTGAGGTGACTAGGAGGGAGAAAGGCAGCAGCCAAGGCGAAGATCTCTTGTATTTACTCAACCAACTTCTTTGTGAAAAAAGCCATGAGGGAGGCAG
Organism: Mustelus asterias; assembly: GCF_964213995.1. NCBI lineage: Eukaryota > Metazoa > Chordata > Chondrichthyes > Carcharhiniformes > Triakidae > Mustelus > Mustelus asterias. The sequence continues at coordinate 55,157,049 of NC_135806.1, read as the reverse complement.
GTGATAAGCCAGCTAGCCAGTCGTGACCCAGAAGCAAGCCATCGTCAAGGGGAGAAGGGGTGACTTGACCCCCGGCCAGGGCTGAGGAGGGCTGGTCAGGCCATAGCCAGGCAGCCAGCAGTGAGGCAAGGCCGTCGAGGTGAGGTGCGAGGCACCACCAGGGCTGGGTGAATTGTCGAAAAAAAAGGGAAGTGGTGGGTGGGCCAGCCAGCCAGGACTCAGGGTAGCCGTCATTGAGCATTGAGGGGAACGGGGCAATCCAACCCCCAGAGCTGAGGAGGTCAAAAATAGCCTGCTCTCTCAGAAAATTCATATTCATTAAAATCAAGAAAGATCAGTTAATATGAAGTAACACTATGCAGCTGGCAGCCAAGAACATAGAATATTGAAGGTGAGGCAAGAGGACAAAGCTCGGCAAAAAGACAGTTTGTTATTTTATTTGAAAAAAGTTTGAAGTATTGAACAGTGCACAAACTGCACATTCATCCTCATCCACCAAGAGCGTGGGTGACTTATCTGATGACTTAAACTTGTCAATTTCCAGAGAAAGAACATCGTCTGAAAAAGATGAACATGAAGTGGAATCTGAAATGGCAATGGAAGTACAAGATATTTCTACTGTTGGAGTGAGGGAAGAAATTGACCCTGAAGACATTGCCTTATGGCTAAAATCTGTTCCACTGGGTATTTTAGAATTTTTTGTACTAAATAAACCAGAAAACAAAAGGTAACATTGAAAACTTGGAAAAGTGTTTGAGGTTGGAGGCCGAAAGCAGGTTAGAAGATTTGATAAGTCCTGTTTTCTGCGGGTGAAGAGAAATGGGATGATGGAAATTAGAAATTGGTTCATTCTTTCAGAAACCTCAAAGACAATCTGCTGTTACATTTGCAAATTATTCCCTGACACTAGTAAAGGGAAACAAGCATCCATCAGCAGTTTTTTTTAAAGGTTTAAAAAGTTTATTTCTTAGTGTTGCAAGGTAGCTTACATTAACGCTACAACGAAGTTATTGTGAAAATCTCCTAGTTGCCACACTCCAGCGTCTGTTCGGGTACACTGAGGGAGAATTTAGCGTGGCCAATGCACCTAACCAGCACATCTTTCAGATTGTGGGAGGAAACCCACACAGACACAGGGAGAACGTGCAGACTCCGCACAGACATTGACCCAAGCTGGGTATCGAAGCCGGGTCTCTGATGCTGTGAGGCAGCAGTGCTAACCACTGTGCAACCATGCCACCCCAGCAAGTGCTCTAACTGGAAAAATGTTGGAAGAGATAATGCTGATCATGAAACTTCCAAAGCTCATATTAAAGCAATGTGTGCGTTTGTTCAAATTATCTGGAAGAATTGATCCTGCATTATCGGCTCAGTTTGAAAAGGAGTATTCTTATTGCCATCTCAGGTGGACTTAAAAGGTCCCATGGCATAAATCAAAGTAGAACAAAGCAGTTTTCCCAGTGCCTTGGACAATATTTATCCCTCAACCAACATCAAAAACAGATTATCTGGTCACTTATTTCATTGCTGTTTGTGGAAACTTGCTCAATGTAAATTGGCTGCCAATTTTCCCACATTATAACCATGACTGTATTTCAACAATACTTCATTGGCTCTTTTGGGCTTTCTTGAGGCTGAAAAGCATGTAAATGTGAATTATTTCATTTTTCCTTTCTTTTGTTCTTCTGATTCCTTCATCAGACATTTTTTTTCATCCTTCATCATCACATATCTTTTCCCAAAGGTAGGGGAGTCTAAAACTAGAGGGCATAGGTTTAAGGTGAGAAGGGAGAGATACAGAGGGGCAATTTTTACACACAGAGGGTGGTGAGTGTCTGGAACAAGCTGCCAGAGGTAGTAGTAGAGGCGGGTACAATTTTATCTTTTAGAAAGCATTTAGATAGTTACATGGATAAGATGGGTATAGAGGGATATGGGCCAAATGCGGGCAATTGGGATTAGCTTAGGGGTTTAAAAAAAGAAGGGCGGCATGGACAAGTTGGGCCGAAGGGCCTGTTTTCATGCTGTAAATCTTTATGACTCCATGACTCTGACCTCAGTCAATAAGATTTCTCAATGTAATCCATATTGTGTCAATATGTATCTCTTGTTTGCAAATGCAGTGAATGTCATCTTGGTGTTCGGTGGTTACAGTCTGACTGTTGGTTCCCTCCCCAACATCAGGATCAACTTGCTAGCCTGGTCAGAGGGTGGGATCAGACAGCTGATCCCATCCTCCCATTAGCGGCGACTACAGCATGTCGTTCACTTGGTGCCCAAAGGTTGCAGTCGATTGAGGGCCAAACCCAAACATGGCTCAGACTCTCTGCCACCAGATTCAGGCAAGGGCATGGCCACTCATATCATCATAGTGCAGAAAAGGCCCTTCGACCACTTTGCAGGCTTTGTTCTGTTTCAGTCTAAAATTGCATCAGAAACTCTATTGATGTGAATTGCTCAATTGCTATGCTGTTGGCTTTTTTTGCATCAGCTACCTGGCAAAACATAACTCAGTGTTACCTGAATTGAGACAATCATGCAAATAATACTTGTTCTGAAGGTTATCGCTGCTAATGCTTACATTTCACACTGTTCCTAAATATAGACCATAGAAACCTTCCTAAATCACTTGTGTAATTCTCCAGCTCTGGTTGCCAAAACAGAAAAGTTCTGATTCAGAAATGGAGATGATAAAGAGAAGAATCATAAAGCTTATTTCCTAACATAGAGTTATAGAGTCATAAATATTTACAGCATGGAAAGAGACCCTTTGGCCCATCCTATCTGGACTGGCCATCAAAGCACCTATCTATTCTAATTCCATTTTCCAGCACCTGGTCTGTAGCCTTGTACACTATAGCATTTCAAGTGATTATTCAAATGCTTCTTAAATATTGACAATGTTACTGTCTCTATCACCCTTTCAGGCAGTGAGTTCCAGATTCCTACCACCCTCTGGGTGAGAAGGTTTTTCCTCAAATCCTTCCAAATCTCCCACCCCTTACCTTAAGTCTATGCTCCCTGCTTATTGACCTCTCTACTAAAGGAAAACATTCCTTCCTATCTACCTTTTCTATAAGGAAGCTTCTTTTCTGGTCATAGAAAGCAGACAACTGGTAAAGGATCTTTCAGAGTGTTAAGAGTGTGAGGTTTCACAAGGTGCTTCTGATTTGGGACTGTCTCTCTAATTCACGGTAGATGGAGGAACGAAGAGAGCTTTGTGATTTGCTACAAATTCTATCCAACAGGAAGCCTGAATACAGGGGAACACAAACACAGACGTGATCATATGCACATGTGTGCTCATACGCACCTTACAAAAACAAAAAGGCTGCAGCTGGTGTAGTCAGTAGAAAGAAGAAGGCTGCAAGTTCTCTGCAAGCTACTAGGCAGAATGGGGGATAAATCAGGAACTCTCATTGAAGAGATGCATCCTGTGGCAATGTAAAGACTCCGCAAGATTTACTGAGCTAAGTCCGAGAGGTGTAATTTCTGGAGTGAATCTTATTGTTAGAGGTCATTTTGGAAATTCTCTGAAACAAATGGAAGCCCTTTCCATGGTCACTCAACATAATTGGCTTGGCTAAACAGGGAGATGTGAACCCATTGAAAGCTAGGAGTGGCTGTGGACGGTAATCGTGCGGACAGCGTATTATATATATGTTGCATGGGTTATTAGTCATGTAAGCATTTATAAGGGTTAATTTTGTTGTTCTTGAGTATAGTTGCTCACCAGGTAATGATTGGTTGATGTTGCTTTATTACAGTAAAAGTCTTAAAACTAGAAACCTTGTCCTACAATTCCTTTAATTCCCAGTTTGTCATTGGAAACTCAAATCCCTTGTTTGAAGTAATCAGTCTGTATAGGGATCATAATTGGAGATATAAAAATATTCCATGATAGTAATCAAATACATCAATTTCAAGGTAAAATAAGATAAGGGAGCCTGGACTATAACTGGTGTGATGTTACTGGGGGGCTGGGGATTGTGCTAGGTGGGGTGGCATTCTCTCAGTTTAATAACTCACATTTGTCCAGATAATGGTGAATGTTTATTTACAGGACTTCAGACACTTACCTGACTTCTTGTGGCCATCTTGCTAGGAAAGCTGTTATCCAGAAACAGGAATATATTAGGAAGGAAATACCGTCCTTCTAGCACACAGCCCCTGGTAACACCACATTGGTAAAAATCAATTCAAGGCTGATCACATCTACTGGGTAGTGAAGGTGAGAACTTCAGATTCATTCAAAGTGCAGTTAAGTATTTTGTACACACCCTACTGAGAGTGATAACTTTTAGAATGAGATATCAATTTTACAGTGACAAATTCAAAGCATAGCATCACACAAGATTTCATATTTAATGCCCTTTACTGTAATAACCCAACGAAATTCAACATTGACTAAACATTACTTAATAAGAAACTGGTACACTAAACCACGGAAAGGGCATCCCCCTTTAACTTCTTAACATAAGTGAAAATCCCACATTGCACTTATATGTTACACCACACACTGCGGAAATGCGGGGTGGAATTTTCCGTTTTTGGTGGGTGTCTCATTTGCTAGCTGAAAAAGCAGCAAGGCACCTATGCTGAATCTGAGGTGAAAGGTAGGCTATATCTTCTGCCGATCAGGCAGTTAAGTGAACAGCAGAAGACCTTCCTCCAGACTGAGGACCTCAGAAGACAACTTTTTGCCCATCAGGAGCTGCCAGCCATTGAGAGGCTGGCTGCCCCTGCACTTAGCAATGCAATGGAAAGGGCCATGGCAGCTGGGGTGACAACAACTCCTGAACTCCCAAAATGATAGAGCGACCTCGGAAATACATAAGTTCTGTTAGGAGGGTGCGTCTCGCGGGGCCAGCAGCAAGGGCAGGGAGGCGACTGCCAGCAGCTCACCCCCTGCCCCATGTTCATGGCCTTGATCATGCCTAGATTAATGCAGATTGAGGGAAACCCTCTTCCAACTCACGTGCGGCCCTATAATTTTAGCAGACTTGCGTGCTGCATGTCACAGACCCACCTGGAGCTGGCAAGATAGCAGCAGAGATGGAAGAGGCTTTAAATGGTTATTCATTGGCCACTTAAGCAATTCAAGAGGAGGTGGGGTGGGAAGGTCAACCAGGGGCATTCCCAAGGAGAAATTTATATCAGTGGAGGTGGGAAGGTGTTGGGTATTGATCACAATGCCAACCTGCCAAATTCTCAGGCTCTTCCACCTCCTTCCTCGCCTAATGTGGGAGTCGAAAATTCTGCCTATAGTCTTAAGTTTAAAGTTCAACTCTTCCTGAAGTTAACAAGAACTCTTCAACCTGCTTTGCCAAGATCAATCTTTCAGTGTCCTTTTAAACCAAGCTCTCTTCAATTATTTCTTTGAGCATTATTCACAGAATCACAGATGGAGGCCTTTCGGACCATTGTGTCTGCGCTGGCTCTCCATTTGAACATTATAACTTAGTGCCATTCCCTTATAACATTACACATTGTTTCTATATAAATAATCATCCAATGTCCTCTTCAATGTATCAATTGAACCAGCCTACACCACACTACCAGGCAGTGCATTCCAGACCTGAACCATTTGCTCTGTGAAAAAGTTTTTCTTACATCACACTTGCTTTTTTGCAAATTACTTTAAAACTGTGCCCTTGTATTCTCGATTAATTAAATGGACTCACCACAATAGAATTCTAATTTTGTGGTCTCTAGCATTTTATAATCCTTGTTTCCTCACACCTGGATTTATCCTCACCAGCTTTTCGCTTGGTGGTTTAACCCTAAAGCAATTATTTTTTTTCTGCTTGAACCCAGGGGCACTTGTTGTGGGTTCACTTTGCCCAACTTCTTCGGTCTGACTGATGCCAAGATCCTGTGAGTCTGTCATTCTGCAAGCAGCAAGAATTTTCCCTTTCTATCAAGTGTTAAAACCCACATCTGACTTTCAACAGGTTTTAACTTATCACACCTATCACCATGTCAAACAAATCGCATGGGCCTGTGCTGGGCAGACTTTAGGAAAACTTCACACCAACCTCCCCATTCCAGGACATTGTGTTTTACCTTAAATGAGACTGCCTTATAAAGCCTAGTGGTCATAAGAGTCTGAGAGGGAAACTTTAGTCATTTTACCTAGATAGAGGTGTGTTTCAAGTATCTGGGAACACATATAGACCAGAAGCTAAGTTTCATAGAGCACATTGACTGTACTTTTAAAAAGGGTAGCCAACATCTGTTTTTGATTAGAAAACTGAAAGAGTTTGGAGTGAGTCAAGACATTTTAAAGACGGTATACAAAGATCTGGTAGAGAACATCCTAATATTCAACATGATAGTCCGGTATGGTAACCTGAATGAGAAATGCAAAAATAAGCTGGCCAGAATTGTCAACACTGCAGGGTAAAATCATTGGTAGACAGCAGACACAGTTCGATAAACAATTTAACAAAGTAGTTAAGAGGAAAGCTCAGGCCAACATTTGTGATCTCCCTCATTCTTTATATCCTCCATTTGAAAGGCTCTCATTGGGCCTGCACTTTAGAATGCTGATTGCCAGGAAAAATCTGTTCAAGAGTCTATTGTTTCCAGTGCCATAAGCTTACTAAATAACATAATGTAAACTCAACCCGCTACTTTTATTTATTTTGTTTATTCAACTGCAGTAAGTCCTGTAAGAAGTCTCACAACGCCAGGTTAAAGTCCAACAGATTTATTTGGACTCATGAGCTTTCAGAGCATTGCTCCTTCATCACCTGTTGGACTTTAACCTGGTGTTGTGAGACTTCCTACTGTGCCCATCCCAATCCAACGCCGGCATCTCCACATCATGGCAGTAAGTGTTGTAATGGCAGAATGCAAAGTGTTATGTTTGTATTGTATGGATGCATGTTCTATGTGCACAAATGTATGAATGTAGGTATAGATGAAAAATTCATTGTTTTTAAACCAATGACTGTATGATTATATGTTATACTGGAGGTGAAGCCAAAGACAAATGGACAATAAAGTTCTATTCCATTCTATTCTATTCTGTGTGTGTCAAAATATGTCAAATGACCTCTCTTTATCTTGTCATTTTTTTGAAAGGAATCTCAGGGTGACATAAATTGAGCTTACATGACAAAATAAAAATTCCTCCATGAATTCAGATCTCATCACTCATCACTCTTCAGGGCTGCTAGTAAATTCTGAGGTCTAACCAGTATTCATATCACTTAATGTCATTCCGCAATTTAGTTTTTGGTTAACCACCAAGATTCACCTTATATGTAAAGCACACTGAGTGTGTTGTGGTAATACTTAAAGGTCATGCTTTCACTTGCTGTTTTTCTCTCCACAGAACACCAAATTGTTCATACTTTCATTATACAAAATGTTGCAACAAATGAAACTATAAAAATTCTACCAGGCTTCGAGTAATGTCCATGGATTGGGGAAGTATGTGGCTGAGATCTAAATAATTCTTTGAAAACAGTATTTGGGAGCAAGTTTCTTTGACAGAATGTTATGTGGAAAACTGGCAGGCTCTGATACATTACAGCTGTATTTATTTTATGTTCTACCTGAGAGATGAACGCTAAGCTATAACGTCACACAATTTCAAACAAAACCAGGGGTCATTACATTTCAGAGTTAACTGAAAGGCCAGCTACTCGCCTTTAAAACTGTAAGAAAACATTTTCCTTATTTTATTTCTATCCATCTTTTGGAATTGTATCTTATCTCCAGATCAGAAATTTCAGCATACTAGGAACCAGTACAAGATCCATGTTACAGACACCTACTTGAATCCTACTAACCTGTCTCTTCCACATGTCATTTAACATCCTTCAGTAACCACTTGTGACAATGTATTCCATTTCTGTGCAGTTAATTGCTTCTAACCACCTAGGAACATAAGAACAGGAGTAGGCCGTTCAGCCCATCAAGCTTGATCTGCCATTCAATATGATCATGATTGATCGGACACTTCACTGCCTTTTACATCCATTATCCCACAACCCTTTTTATTATTGCTAATTGTTTATTTTATTCTAATCAAAACTGATGCAATTTTACTAGTCATTGGAAATAGTCTTTCACAATTAAACACTTTACAAACTTTGTACATTTCTATTAGACACCAAGCCCTCAACCTTCCCTGCTCCCATGAAGACAGTCCCCTTAAGTCTCTCACCCTAATTATATACCTTTATTTCTCACAAGCAACTTTCCATCCTTTCCAAAATAGAATGCCCAAAATTGAATTCCATTCCAATTCTCTTAACGTACCCGGTGGTGCACTAAGGCAGACTTTCGCTTGTTTCCATTGCTTGTAATTCCTGGATCAGGACACTAGTCTGGCTCCAGAGGCCTATGGATTGCACATCAAACATAATTACCAGGAGTCTCTCCCATTCTTACTGCCAGCCGTTAGTGTGTTGAAAGAATTTGCAGGTTGATACTCAAGCTGATTGGCCATGTTATGAATGCACCATCCTTTGCCATCAAATACTGGGGTGGGATTTGAACACAGAGTTTCTGGCTCAGAGGCAGGGACACTGCCAACACCATAAGGCCTCCTCCAAAATTGAATGCAGTATAGATAATTGCAACATCATGCACATAGGTAAATCTGATAAGTTTCAGAATAAAGAGTTGTACTGAGTATTTTAGATCATTATTGTACAGACCTAATTATAAGACCTAATTATAACTAGCTCTGATAAACATTGTTGCAATGCCTAAAATTGCCAGCACATAATATATTGTTAATATCACAATGCATAACATAACATTACATAATCTTACATAGTAATCTACCTGACAGTAAATTTAATTGATAAAGACTTTCCCTGTTAAGTTTGCTGAGTGACCTAGCTCATGGATAAAACTGACATCGCTTTGATTTGATTTGATTTATTGTTGTCACATGCATTGGGATACAGTGAAAAGTATTGTTTCTTGCGCACTATACAGACAAAACATACCGTTCATAGAGTACATAGGGGAGAAAGAAAGGAGAGGGTGCAGAATATAGTGTTACAGTCATAGCTAGGGTGCAGAGAAAGATCAGCTTAATATATGGTTGGTCCATTCGAAAGTCTGATGGCAGCAGGTAAGAAGCTATTCTTGAGTCGGTTGATAAATGATTTCAGACTTGTATTTTTTACCCAATGGAAAAAGGTGGAAGAGAGTATGTCTGGGTGCGTGGGGTCCTTGATTATACTGGCTGCTTTTCTGAGGCAGTGGGAAGTGCAGATGGAGTCAACGGATGGGTGGCTGATTTGCGTGATGGACTGAGCTACGTTCACGACCCTTTGTAGTTTCTTGCAGTCTAGGTCAGAGCAGAAGCCATACCAAGCTGTGATGCTTCCTGAAAGGATGCATTCTATGGTGCATCTGTAAAAATTGGTGAGAGTTGTAGCAGACATGCTGAATTTCCTTAGAAAATAGAGGCATTGGTGAGCTTTCTTAAGTATAACGTCAGCATGGAGGGACCAGGAGAGGTTTTTGGTGATTTGGACACCTAGAAATGTGAAGCTCTTAACCACTTCCATGTCATCCCCATTGATATAGACAGGGGCATGTCCTCCACTGCTAATGCTTACATTCAGCCCATCGAGTCTGCACTGACTCTCCAACAGAGCATCTTCACAGCCCAGCCCCCCCTGCCCTGTCCACGTAACCCTATATACTTATCCCGTTTATTCCCCCTAACCTGCACATCTTTGTACTGTGGGAGAAAACTGGAGTACCCGATGGAAACCCACACAGACACGGGGAGAACATGCAAACTCCACACAGATAATCACCCAAGGCTGGAATCAAGCCCGTGTTCCTGGCGTTGTGAAGCAGCAGTGCTAACCACTGTGCTACCATGCCACATATAAAGAGTATATGCCAAGTCAGCACAAAGAAACACTGAATCAACAAGGAGTTCCTAGCCATTCTTGGCACAAATTCATATCTGCCACCTTTCATGTTCATGGCACTGACTTCATCATCATTGTTGATAAATTTGTAAAAAATACAATTTACCCCATTATTCAACAATTGCACAATATGTCAAGCCCAACTGTCACACATACTCTATGTGTTATTTTCAGTTTATTTGGTGTGTCTCAGAGAGATCATTGTGGATAATGGGCTGCAATTTATGGGGAAGCCATTTCAGGATATTTGTGAGAAGTGAAATATCAATCACATTACCTTCTCCTCATTAGCCCAGATGAACAAATGATTTGCAAGGCGACATCCCTAATTCTCAAATAGCGACAGATCAAGCAAGATCTACACATTGCAATGTTACATCTAAGAGCGACACCGTTAAATGCAACTATTCCATCATTGGTAGAGATCATGTTTGGCAGACCAGTGCCTGCCAATTCACGTGCTCTCACCCTTTCTGGTCTCTCAGAAACTGGAGGGCAAATTTTGAAACTGAAAGAAAACATGACCAACATGCATGATAAAAATGCAGGTGCAGTATTGCTAAGTGTACAATTGGGATATTAAGTTCACATCCAAGATCCCACAGAAGGTATGTGGCAACCAGCTGAAGTGACAAGTATTTGTTCAGAATCAACTTCCTACGAAGTAATTACATAAAAGGCGCTACATAACCAAGGACAAATCAAATCCATTCCAGCTCTTCAACCACCATACAGCCATGTTGCATCCAGGACAAGGTCACAAATGCAACCAGGAATAGCATCCAAGAATGACAATCACACAGATCACTATGAAATTAAAGAAACCGTCAAAGTTACCATCACATGATCTGGGCATACCAGTAAATTACCTCTCTGCTTTCGCGACTCATATGGCCCGATTTTACCATCGCATTGTGCCCATTTTTGGGCGTGAGATGAATAGCTCGCTCCGTGCCTGCCTCTGCGCTGGTTCCCCCTTTACCAAGGCCCGAAAATGGACGCAATCGGGACCACACCCAAAACGGGCGCGACGGCCATTTAAATAAATTTACATGCATTTCAATTGACTTAATGGGCTGCACGCCCAACTTCATCAGCATTCCCCCCTTTACCACCGCATTTGCAAATCCAGAATCAGCGCGAAACAGACATGCTCCATAAAAGTCCGATTCGGGCGCTCCATCAGTGAGGGTTAGTGAGGAGGTAAGCGCGTAGTATCCGATGGCTCTCTGCTGCTTACTGGTGTCCTTTCGTTGTGGCCATTTTCTTTCTTGGGTTGGTGGGGGCTCTGCGAGTATGTGGGGCTGGGGGGCTGTTGCTCAGCAGGGTCTCCAATGTCCGATTTGCAGCACGGACCTGGGTCTCAGCACTGACCTTGTGGATGCTGCTGGGTCCTAGTGCACTCAGCACTCTTCCAGCTGAAGGATATGCACAAAGCTCTTGCAAATTGCACTGCTGCAGCCTCTCAACTTTTCAAGGAGCTGTGATTTGGGGCAGCATGTGCTTGGGAGAAATGCAGGCGGGGGGGCTGTGATTTTGGGGAGAATGTACCTGGGGGAAATGGAGGGGGGTGCTGTGATTTTGGGGAGCATGTGGCTGGGGGAAATGGGGAGGCTGTGATTGTGGGGAGCATGTGGCTGGGGGAATTGGGGGTCTGTGATTTTGGGAACTATGTGGCTGGGGGAATGGGCAGTATGGACAGTGACTGTTGATGGGCTAGGGGCAAGCAGCGTTCCTTAACCTCTATATGTGTTCCTCTCCATCTCCAACCACACCCCACCCCTCACTTCAGAGTGATGCGATTGCTTTTGCGATGCAACCGATTGATCTTGCTGTTGTTTTGGTTGTAGCTGGAGCAAGGAGTACTTGCAGGAGTAGAGGGGGACAATCACCAGAGGCAGGAGGTGGCTGCCATTCACCAGGGTAGGCGGGGTGGGGGGGGGAGGTGGGTGGTGGGGGGCAGGAGGAGGGAGCAGAGACCCCGGCAGTTCCGTGCATGAGTGTCATTTGAATGGATGTCGGATACCGTGTGCCGCCAACATCTCCGCCTCCGAAAGGAGACAGTGCAACACCTGTGCCACCTGTTGCAGGACCTGGCAACTCAGGACAGGGGGGCACCCACTCTCAGTGGCTGTTAAATTGATGGCCGCTCTGAACTTTTATGCAACTGGCTCCTTCCAATCCCCTAGTGGAGATATATGTGGCATTTCCCAGTCAGCTGTGCACACCTGTGTCAAGCAGGTCACAGAGGCACTGTATGCCTGGGCAGGGCAGTACATCAAATTGAACCTGGAGCAGGCCCATCAGGAGGCACGGGCTGCAAGATTCGCAGCCATTGCGGGGATGCCTAATGTGCAGGGAGCCATCGACTGTGCACATGTCGCCCTCAAGGCCCCCCTACAGAAGATTCATCAACAGAAAGGGGTTCCACTCCCTGAATGTGCAACTAGTGAACATTATGCACGTCTGCGCAAGACACCCAGGCAGCGTGCACGACAGCTTCATTGTCAGGAGCTCTGACATCCCGGAGGCATTTGAGGAGGAGCCCAGGCTGCGGGGGTGGTGCGTGGCTGATATGGGTTACCCGCTTTGGACATGGCTGATGACGCCTGTGCGGAGGCCTATGACTGAGGCGGAGACCCGTTATAATGAGGCCCATGTAGCCACCCGGGCGATAGTGGAGAGGTGCTTGGGACTCCTTAAAATGAGATTCCGGTGCCTGGCCCACTCTGGCGGGGCCCTCCAATGCAGCCCAGTGATCTCTTCCCGCATAGTGGTCGTGTGCTGTGCCTTGCACAACCTGGCTCTGCAGAGATGTGACTTATTGGAGGAGGAGGAGAACGTGGAGGCTGACCAGCAGGAGGAGGAGGAAGAGGAGGAGGAAGAAGAGGAAGAGCATGCTGAGCAACACCACCCAGGCGCTGAAGGGCAGGCAGCTCGAATGAGGCATGAGAGGGTGGCTAGGGAGGCCCTGATCACCAGGCGGTTCACTCATTAGGGGTTTGTGTCTGTGGGTTCTATCCTCCCCCACACCGCCCCCCCCCCCCACAAAAGTCCTTCTCCTGCAACATTGTCACACCAGAGTGGTGGGCCTGGGTACGCTGTGTTAGCAAGTTTCATGGCAGGCAGGAGGGCGATGACGACTCGCTAAGCACCATTATGATGATGCCCTGGTGCAAACTAGTCTGACTCCTACCTGAGCTCCGCATGCACGCTGGCACCTGGGCCCATGTCTGTGTAGTGGGTAGAGATCTGAAACCCCCATACAGGCTCTGGGGCAGGTGGGGTGAGGGACGGGAGGGAATCGTGGGGTCTGGGGAACAATGGCTTCCTTTTGTCAGTGACACAGCATTGAGGGGCCTCTCCAACTGATATCAACATGAAGCATCCCTCCGGCGATCATTAATGGAAGAGGATTCCTATTCGAAAAAAAATCTGAGACAAATTAGTCACAGGTGGGTGGTGAAAAAACATTTAATGATTGCAATAAAGGGGTTTAAATAATAAGTTCTAACATAAAAATTTGTGAACGGAAAACATTAATATGCTTAAAGATCTTTCTAACTAGTGCAGCCCTTCACCCGTGCCATCTCAGTGCAGCTACAACTTCCTAACCTTACGTGGCCTACCACTACGTCTCAGTGACTCATCAGAATGTACATCAGAGGTGGAGGGGGCCAGCTGCTTACCTCGCCCTGTTGCCTGTGATGCGCATGGCAGGCATCCTCTGGAGGCCCTGCACCTTGAAGGCCCTAGCCGGCTTCAGGTGTCTGGGATGTTTCCACGACACCATCTTCATCCCACTGTCCCTGATATGCCCCAGTGTCAGGAAGGGGGGAGTCAGAAGGTGTAGCTACAGTCAAAGTCTCCTGGCTGGAAGGCCCTGGCATGGGCTTGAGTTCTTCCTCCTCCTTTGGGGTTCCTGTGGGCCCCTGGGTCACTCCATGGGACGGCAGTGCTTCTGCAGTGAGCTCCAGAAGCTCCAGCATCACCTGGCCTTGCCAGTCCTGGAGGACCACCTGCTTTCTATCCATGGTGGTCGAGCCCTCTGCGATGGCCACCTAAGGCGGGGGCCACCTATCAATGGCTGCAGCAAGTGCCCTCTGAGACTGAGCCATGCTCTGCAACCCCTCAGCCATGACCCTTTGCGGCTGGGCCATGTTCTCAAGGGCTGCTGCCGTAGCCCGCTGTGTCTCAGTGCTGTCCTGCTGGGTCTCCTGCAAGCACTCGAGCCTCTCAGCCATAGGCTGCAGAATCTCGAGAAGCCTGTTCAGTCCCTCAGCTGTGGCCTGCTGTGACTCAGTCGCGGCCCTCTGGGACTCTGCTGTGGCCTAATGTGACTCAGCCATCACTTGGAGCCTGCCACTCATGGTGAGGATCCCCTGCCCCAGGCTTTCCACTGCAGACCCACCCTTGCAGTGTTGGCCTGGGAACCACGCAAGACAAGCAAAATCTGCTCCGCCTGAAAGCTTTGGGACTCCTCCCAACAACCTTGCAGTTGGTCCAGTGCGGCCGTCAGCCCCTCCTGCATTCCCTGGCTCTGTTGCTGCATCTCCAGCAGCTGAGGGAGAAGTGATCTCAGAGGCCCAGCATGTAGCCTGGGGCCAGCTGAGTCCCCGCCTCCAGCAGTCTCCTGTGTGCCAGAGGCCTCAGACATTCCCTTCTCCACCTGATACGTCAGGTGAGCAGATGTGTCGTGCCCACCAGAGAGTGACCCATCTCACCACTAACTGGACCCACCGACGTATCAGCATCTGGGATGGTGTGTTGTGAGGTGGAAGCTGACACCAAAACGGTGCCATCCTTGGAGGTCCCTTCAGCTATATCCTCCGAGGACTTGTCCAAGCTGTCCTGACCAGGATGGGCAGGAGCTGCAAAAGGGGCCTGGAGTCCAGATGGCCCAGATGCATCTGGTTCTGTCCCTGCAACACAGGATACAAGGTTAAGTGCAAGGGTGGGAGAGGAATCTGGGATGCAAAACACCTGATTTGCATTTCTCCATTGAACATAGAACAAAGCACAAAGAAAATTACATCACAGGAACAGGCCCGTCAGCCCTCCAAGCCTGCAGCAACCAGGCTACCCATCTGATTTGTAACCTCTTACCCTTCTGGGGACCATATGCCTCTATTTCCATCCCATTCATGTAGCTGTAAAAACGCCCCTTAAAAGTCACTATCGTATCTGCCTCCACGTCCTCCTCCGGCAGCAAGTTCCAGGTACCCAATATCCTCTCTGTGCAAATAAACATGCCTCGTATATCTCCTTTAAACCTTACCCCTTGCACCCACAACTCATGCTCCCGAGAAGTTGCCTCAAAGTGAGTGGAGGAATGACAGGTGCTCACGTCTTGACGGCAGCCCAATCATGCTGACAGCCCGCATCTCCCCTTCCCTTGATAGCTCCAGTGCGCACTCCTTAAAGAGGGTGAGGACCCGGAGGTCTGGATCACCATCCCTATCTTCACCCTCTCTCTGGTGTTATGGTCGGTCTTCTCCTGTGGAGACAGAAGGAGCCATGAAAGAAATGATGGCATGACTCCTGCAGAGTATCACATGGTGGCTCTTAGAGGGCAAGCACAGTGGGGCTCTTGGGGGAGATAGGGAGGAAGTGCTTGGGGGTCAGGGGCTGGAAACATGCTGGGGATGGGAGGATCTGGGGAAGATTTGGGGGAAGATGCTAGATGGGGTTACGCACTCACCCTTGCTGCCCGGATGAGGTCATTGACCTTTTTGCGGCGCTGTTTCCCGGTTCAGGGGGCCAGCGGCCTGACACTGACCGAGGTGGCGATTGCCTCCCAGGCCACATTGCCACGAGCCCCCCTGGGTCTGCATCCTCCCGGGAGGAAGCGGGTGTCCCACCTTGCCTCAGCTGCATCCAGTAGCCTCCCCAGCTCGCCCTCAGGAATGCCTGCCTGTCCATCCTTGAGTTTTTAATGGAGCTGCCCCTCGTTAGGGCAGATCAGCTGCAGGCAGTTTGGCAGAACATTCCAGCAAGTTCCATACAGTTTGCTTGTTAGCATTGAGGGGAAGGCAAGTGAACACTTGCAGGTGTGCTGATGGGGATGGGGGTTGGAGGGGGCTGGCCGATTGATGCCTCAATGATTGGGGACAGGGGAGAGAGAAGGAGTTGTCACACAGCCATCGGATTCTGGAGGAGATGGCTGTATGATGCGGGAGGGTCCAGGGTGGGGGGAGGGGGGATCACTCTGCCTGATATCGGTAGGGTGGAGGGGGGAGGGTGGATCTCTCTGCCTGAAATCAGTGAGGGGGAAGGTGGGGAGAGGGCCGTAATTGGTCTGGGTGGTGAGGTGGTGGGGGGATAAGGGTGTCAGTAATGTTGTGGTGGTAGGACAATGTCTGTGGGGGCCAGGGGGAGGCATTATCCGGCCTGGGAGGGATGTGGCAGGGGAGCGGCATTCTATCATTTTTTTTCTGCGCATGTGCAGTTGGAGGCACTGATCGGAGCTGCAGGGTTTCGGGCACATTAAACCCCGCCCACAGGCTTGTGCAGCGTGATTCGGAATCGCTGATATTTTTGCAGGCAGAGTGTGTATGGGGGCGCCTGAGAATGGGTCTAAAAGTCGGATCTGAAACACTTCCAGTTTCAAGTCCGCCCAGCACTTAGAATCAAAATGGTAAAATAGGGCCCATAAATTCACCTATCCTTTGATGCCCACTTTGCAATTCACTCTTCCACCACCATGACTAATGAGTGGCCTGGGATCCAGCAACAATCCTATGCCTCATTTTGGTATCGAACCAACAATCCCCTCAGTGGCGCTGCCATTTAAAAGAACAGCCATCCTCTGGCCAGCAGTTCAGATGAGACTTCCATCCTGAGGTCCTTGATCCCCGGGAATGCTTTCTACTGTTCAGGTAAGTGCCTAACTGGCACTTGGTCAGAGGCAGGATCTTCTAGTCCTGCCAATGTCTATGGAGTTTTACATGCAGGACTAAAAAGTTTCAGCTAATGATCCTTGTTGAAATTAGTTTTTTCACAGAACCAGAGTGAGATGCCTTAGGCAATATTGGTTCTTTCTGGGTGCTTCTCCTTGCAATGACTGCATAGGTTAGTTCGATGTTCACCTATAAATCCTCTTCTGCTGGTGTCACGGGGCCCCTGACCTAATTATGTCTGAAATATTCTGACTCTTCCTGCCAACAGAATCCTCCAGTCCTGCTGATGGCAACACTCTGCAGCACTTTCCTTGGCGGCAAAGGCTGTGCAAAACTCCTTAGACATCTGCGGGACTGGAAGATCCCACTGCCGGCCAACGGCAGACCACCTCTGCTGCCAGAAAATGCACTGGGGCAGGCGGAAAATCCTGCTCATGTCTTTAATTTCACTGCTAAGTGGCTGAATTTTATGGCCCCTTCATGAAGGGGGTGTGACTGGATCATGCGGTGGGCCATTCAAAAGTCTATTGACTTCAGCGGGAATGGAAAATCCCACCTGTGAAAAATTCTAATCCATTTTGTTCTGTAGATCACCCTGTAAATTTCTTCACCCCTATTTAGGGTTTCATTCCTTTAGCCAAAATGTTCCATTATACAGTTAGCTTAATTTTATCAGTTCAATGCAGCCAATACATTATTATATGGAAAAGAGATTTCAGCATTAGCCTGAAGTATTCTTCCATTTCCTTGCATGTCAGCCGTGGCTCAGTTGTTTCCATTCTCATTTCTGAGTCACAGGTTTCCAGGTTCAATTCCCACTCCAGAGTTTGAGCCCAAAAATCAAGGCTAACACTTCAGTGCCATAGCAAGGGAGTGCTGCACTGCCAATGCTCTCCCAGGTTGTATTTTTCATAGGTCAGTTTCACTTCTGCATCATGGCCACAGTGCACATACTTTTCAGTCATTGTAAGACAGTTTTAAGCAGGTTAGCTTTAACGTGTGCTCGCCACTCAAGGTATTGGGCCCCTTGCTCAGGCATCCAATAAGTCAACAGTTTGTTTAGTGCCGGTTTCGTGCTGAAATAATTTTAAAGTAGTGTGTCTAGCGCCTGTATTGCAATCAATGGACATGGGCTAATTTCCAGTGCCTAATTTTTGGAGGTTATAAAATTTAGTCCCATATATCCTTTGAAATTATGCCTAAGAACGGGCAACAATTATTTTTCTGCTTGCTGCTGTACTTTTGTGGTACAATTGCTGAACAGAAAATTAGTATGGCACAGCCTGATTTTTTTAAACTACATTTTGAAATGCTCACCAATTTTCCACCATTCAGGGTAAAGGATCCAGATAGGATGTATTTACTAAGTATATTTCATTGAAAAGTAAGTAAATATTATTTAAATATGAACATCGTCAAAATGAAAGGTTTGTATTCTACACGACTGGCTATAACTGTAGAAAAATAAGCAACGTTTGAAGGAAAACTTTGTAAGGAGCTTTCACAAGGTGCTCTTACAAGGTCAGTCTTTGAAAGGAGTAGCACACTGGCTACAGTTTGATGCAAAGTTAGATCAATAATCCAAATGGGTCAGCTGTCAAATGACCGAAAGACTGAGAGGAACTGAGAGCAATACTGATCATGTGAGGCAAACCTCGAAGTACCAACCAGCAATTTTGTATATGTATTTTAAAGATTGCAAGGCATTGGCCTTCTTGGTGTTTCTTAAGATCTAACTATATCTCAGGGTTTTGTTAGGTTTTGTCTGGAGACTCCAAGACCCATTTGTACCCACTAGAGTTTAGAAGAGAAGGAGGTTACTTGATCGAAACCTTTAAGACCCTGAGGGGTATTGACAGGGTGGATGTGGAGAGGTTGTTTCCTCTTGTCAGGGAATCTAGAACCAGGAGTCACTGTTTACAAATAAGGGGTCGCTCCTTTAAGATGGAAATAAGGAGAATATTTTCCTCTCGGAAAGCACTCGACGGAGTACAGAAAGGTGTCAAATTAGGAGTGCACTTGGTGAAGGTAGTGAGATTTAATGGCTAGCACAGCAAAAGATTCACCAAGTACTAATGGATAGAATAAATTAAGCGGTGAAAGTTTACAGAATGAAAATTAAATTTTAAAAAATGAAAATCGTGAAAAAAGTAAGAAATAATGGTTAGAAAACAGAGGTCAAGATAAATGGTTTAGTTGTTTAAACTAGTGTAATGATGCACGCTACAGACTTTTACAGTAGTCAAAGAGTATTTATTAAAAAGGAAAAACTGTACAGAGCCTGGCACATTTCCTCTCCACCAAGCCTGCCCTGTCTGCCCTGGAGCAGCCCACCAGCTGCCTTTGTCCCTACATGTCTACTACATGCCTTCAGACTGTCTTCTGCCTAAGATAGGACTCCAGTCCCTGGGGTGGTTACCCACTCTCAGTCCCAATTAGAGCCCCAAGCCACGTAACCCTCTTCTGCTGTGTTGCCTTTAAAGGAATGTCATCCAGAATCATCACATCCCTCCCCCTTTAGCTCTTCAATACAGTCTTCAAAATGAAGTTACTCAAGCCCAAATTCAACTAAACATCATACACAGAAGTTGAACAATTACAAATCGAGTCTTTGAGGGGTTTTTCTGTTTCTTGTGGAGAGGTGTAATTCTGTAGCCTAAGATGCTTTCACCAGATCAACATTAACAGGAACTATAAATAATGGGTACCTCAGCTAGTTCGTTAGAACTTGCTTCCACAGAGCCACCAGTTAAGTTTATAACAGATCAATCAGGTACTTTGATGCTTGCGAATTTGAAAACATTTCTTGATGGCTCAATGATGAGGTCTTCAGGGTTGTGCGTCCAAACATAAACACTTTTATGGTAGGTTTTAACGATGTACAATTCTAAATATAATCTTGCATGGAACTCTTCCATACAAGCTTACTGCTTTTTCATTTGTCTGACCAATTCAGCAATTTTGTTCTGGCACATAACCTCAGTTTCTTTCTCTGTCTTAACTGCTGATTCTGCTGTCAATTTCAATTTTTCTACTTCTTCAATGACTTTCTCATTGTCAAGCTTTCTTCTTCAAACTCTTATTCTCCCGATTCAATTCTTCATTGGCCTTCTTTTTATTTTCTAGTTGTTTTTTTCATGGACTTCAGCTTATTCTCCAATGTCTTATTAAGTTCTCCTTCTTCTTAACTTCATTTTGTCAATTTTTGCAACTTTTTTTTAAGTTTGTTGTTTTCATGTCTTCTCCAAAGCTTTAATTGTTTTTGTTGATTCCTCTTTATGTTCAATAGTTCCCAGTTTCTTTTGAAGTCTTTAATTTCTGTGTTTCTTCCAAGGTGAATCCATCATGTTCTAACTGGACATATACATTTCACAAATAGAACCTTAATTTCTACTTGACTTAATTTCAGCTAATCCCTTTTGGGCTTCACTGTTGGCTCAGTCTATCTCCAATGAAGTGTGGACTTGTTTCCATTCTGTAATCCTCTCATTGTCTTTCATTTGGCCATTTAGAGTCTTTTGGTGTCTTTCCTCTGGGGTCTTTCACCGTTTTAAGTTTTTAAGTTTATTTATTAGTATCAAAAGTAGACTTACGTTAACACTGCAATGAAGCTACTGTGAAAATCCTCAACTGGCCACAGTCTGGCACCTGTTCGGGTACACTGAGGGAGCATTTAGCATGTCCAATGCACCTAACCAGCACGTCTTTCGGACTGTGGGAGGAAACCGGAGCACCCAGAGGAAACCCACGCAGACACAGGGAGAATGTGCAGACTTCACACAAACAGTGACTCAAGCCGGGAATCGAACCCAGGTCCCTGGTGCTGTGAGGCAGCCGTGCTAACCTCTATGCCTCTGTGCCGCCGTTACCCTCCTTTTGGAGTCTTTCAGTGTCATTCTTCTGGAGTCTTTCAGTGTCCTCTTTGTAGGGTTTTACATTGCCTCTTCCCTGAGGTCTTCATTTCCTCCTCTGAGATAAGTCTTTGCCTCTTCCCTGAAGTCTTCACTGCCTTCTCTGAGGTCTTGTGTTGCTTGTGGACCTTTCCTGAGTTGCCCTCTACTTAGGATCTTCTCCAATTTTTCTGTCCATTGCCCTCTGTTCCTTTTTGTAGTTGCTTCATTAAATCTATTACCTCTTTAAATGCATTACTGTTTTAAGACTATCAACTTTTTAAAAAAACTGCCAGCAGCTGCTGATTCTCTCTGTGTGCTTTTAAGATTGTCAACCTTTTTAAAAACTGTCAGCAGCTGCCAATTCTCTCTCTGTGCCATTCCCACAATTTTGAAGTTTTGCTGCAAAACTGGCAGCTCTTCTTTGAACCATTTTAAAAACTTTTCACGTTTTCTTCCAACCTTTCAAAACTTCTCCTTTTTACTGATTGAAAACTCTCTCAACAATCTGTGCAACTTTCTTTTTCTTTTAGCTATCTCGAGAGTTTGTGTTTTTTCTTCTTCATTTGATGTGCCCATTCCTTCCTTTACTAGCAGATCCAGCACTATCTGTCGGAACTGTTACTTTAAAAACTTTTAAACTTCTCTTTCTTTTAAGCAGGTTGGGAACTTCTCTTCCCCCGAACTGCAGTCCCCCCCAACCACCGCCGCCCCCACAGGCTCTGCTGTGATCGGGAACCTCTCTGTTTCAGACACTTTATTTTTCCACAATTCTGAGGCAGATCCTTTAGTTTCCTGGGCACTTTTTCCTTTTTATTTTAAACACTGCTCTCTGTGCTCTCCTTTCTTTTTCTGAAAAAACAACCTCTGTAGCAACTTGCTGTCTTTTTTTTTTACTTAAGTTCCACTTTTTCAAAAAACAAAGAACAATACAGCACAGGAACAGGCCCTTTGGCCCACCAAGCCTGCACTGCTCATGTGCCCAACTAGACCATTCGTTTGTATCCCTCTGTTCCCAGTCTGTTCATGTGGCTGTCTAGATAAGTCTTAAACGATCCCAGCGTGTCCGCCTCAATCACCTTGCTTGGCAGTGCATTCCAGGCCCCCACCACTGTCTGTGTAAAATGTGTCCCCCTGACATCTGTGTTGAACCTTGCCCCTCTCACCTTGAACCCGTGACCCCTTGTGTTCGTCACCTCCGACCTGGGAAAAAGCTTCCCACTGTTCACCCTATCTATTCCCTTCATAATTTTATACACCTCTATTAGGTCGCCCCTCATCCTCCGTCTTTCCAGGGAGAACAACCCCAGCTTACCCAATCTCTCCTCATAGCTAAGACCCTCCATACCAGGCAACATCCTGGTAAACCTTTTCTGTACTCTCTCCAAAGCCTCCACGTCCTTCTGGTAGTGTGGCGACCAGAACTGGACGCAGTATTCCAAATGTGGCCTAACCAACGTTCTATACAGCTGCAACATCATATGCCAACTTTTATATTCTATGCCCCATCCAATAAAGGCAAGCATGCCATATGCCTTCTTCACCACCCTCTCCAACTGTGCTGCCACCTTTAAGGATCTGTGGACTTGTACACTGTGGTGGACCTCAGTTGTGCCTTTGTCCTATATGGACCACCGTTGTGTGTGTTTGTCATACCTGGACACATCCCCTTCCAGTTTGGTTCCTCCCCTCAGCACCTAGTATAAAGGTGGCTGTCTCCTCCCCCTTGTTCAGTCCAGGTCGGTTATTTGTTGGGATCTGCTCCTGATTCTGTTGTGAATAAAAGCCTACACTTATATTGGCATATCGGTAGTCTTTCGCCTTATTGATAGCGCATCAATTTTATTCACAACAGTTACTAGTATGGAGCAGTTTCTAAAACCCGACAAGTTAGCATTAGACCCTCAAGAGGTTGGAGCCTCTGATAAATTTGATCATTGGTTGGACTGCTTCGAAGCATTCGTCGACACCGCTACGGCCATCGACACCGACGCTGCTAAACTCCACGTGCTCCGCGCCCGGGTAAGCGAAACTGTCTATGGAATCTTCCGGGACGCTGCTACTTACGCGGACGCTATCGAACTCCGAAAAGGGCAGTTCCGAAAGAGCCCTAACGTGGTTTACGCCAGACACCTCCTAACTACCCGCAAACAGCAGCCAGGAGAATCGTGCGCCCAATTTCTGCGCGCCCTGCGAGTCCTCGCCCGAGCATGCGACTGTAAGGCTGTTTCAGCAGCTCAGAACACGGAGGATCTGATCCGCGACGCCTACGTTGCGGGCATTGAGTCTACATACATCCAGCAGCGTCTGCTGGAACAAGATGACCTAGACCTCCGGAAAACGGCCACGATGGCTGAAACGTTAGAAGCAGCCTCCCATAATCTCGGGTCTTACCTTGGATCCCGTTCCACCGACGGCTCCACTGCGACGGCTGCTCCAGCAGGGCCCAAATGTTACTTTTGTGGCCTCCCTAAGCACCCTCGGCGTCACTGCCCGGCAAAGGACGCGATTTGCTCCGGATGCGGTAAGCTAGGCCACTTTGTTAAAGTCTGCCGAGCAAAGCCGCTTCTGACGACTCGTGGAGCCATGTGTGCTCCGAGGGCGCGGCCATCTTTGATGCAGGCGGCGGCTGCGCGCGAATCGCCATCTTTGATGCGGTCACCGGAAGTGCGGGAATCACCATCTTTGATGCGGTCACCGGAAGTGCGGGAGTCGCCATCTTTGAGACTGGCATCAAGGCAAGCTGAGCAGGAAGCTTCATCCGTGACGTCATCAGACGGCGACGAAGATGGATTCTTCTTTAATTCAACAGTGGCATCGATTTGCCTGGACCAGTCGCAGCCACATCAACTCTCCAAGTCCATAATGGAGATCAAGGTAAATGGTTATGCAGAAAACTGCCTGTTTGACTGTGGGAGCACGGAAAGTTTTATACACCCTCGCACAGTGCGTCAATATGCCCTTCCCGTGCAACCCTGGAGCCAGACCATCTCCATGGCCTCGAATTCTCACTCAGTGGAGGTCCTCGGGTGCTGCTTGGTGACGCTGACGGTACAGGGCACAGTCTACGAGCGTTTTCGGCTCCTCGTGCTGCCGCGACTCTGCGCAGCTGTACTGCTGGGGTTAGATTTCCTCAGCCATCATAGAAGCGTCATCCTGCAGTACGATGGCCCTTATCCCCCGCTCTCCGTCTGCAAGGCGCCATCACGGCAGCGCCCCTATGTACAGCTCGCTTGAGTCGCTGGAGCCGTCGCCACGCAGTACCCGACGACTGGACGGGACGACGGATCGGTCCGCTTCACACCACCCAGCGCCTTCTCTCGACGCTCACTGTACGGAGCCTGGGCCGACATCGCTCCCTGCTCGGACGACTCTGCGACCTGCACTACGACGATCGCGACGACGGATCAAGCCACCGGTTCGTTTGGACTTGTGATATTGTTTCCGCTTCACCCCCGTGTTGTTTTTTTAAAAGGAAGGGGTGAATGTGGTGGACCTCAGTTGTGCCTTTGTCCTATATGGACCACCGTTGTGTGTGTTTGTCATACCTGGACACATCCCCTTCCAGTTTGGTTCCTCCCCTCAGCACCTAGTATAAAGGTGGCTGTCTCCTCCCCCTTGTTCAGTCCAGGTCGGTTATTTGTTGGGATCTGCTCCTGATTCTGTTGTGAATAAAAGCCTACACTTATATTGGCATATCGGTAGTCTTTCGCCTTATTGATAGCGCATCATACACCCAGGTCCCTCTGTGTGTCTATACTCCTGATGGTTCTGCCATTTATTGTATAGCTCCCCCTTACATTAGATCTACCAAAATGCATCACTTCGCATTTATCTGGATTAAGTTCCATCTGCCATTTCTCTGCCCAATGTTCCAGCCTATCTATATCCTGCTGTATTCTCTGACAATGTTCATCACTATCCACAACTCCAGCAATCTTCGTGTCGTCCGCAAACTTACTGATCACACCAACTACATCTTCCTCCAAATCATTTATATATATCACAAACAACAGAGGTCCCAGTACAGAGCCCTGCGGAACACCACTAGTCACAGATCTCCAACCGGAAAAAGACCCCTCCACTGTTACCCTCTGTCTTCTATGGCTAATCATGATGTGGAGATGCCGGCGTTGGACTGGGGTAAGCACAGTAAGAAGTCTCACAACACCAGGTTAAAGTCCAACAGGTTTATTTGGTAGCAAATACCAATGCTTATGGTATTTGCTACCAAATAAACCTGTTGGACTTTAACCTGGTGTTGTGAGACTTCTTACTGTTCTATGGCTGAGCCAGTTCTCCACCCATCTAGCTAGCTCACCTTTTATCCCGTGAGATTTAACCTTTTGCACCAGCCTGCCATGAGGGACCTTGTCAAATGCTTTACTAAAATCCATATAGACGATATCCACGGCCCTTCCCTCGTCAATCGTTTTTGTCACCTCCTCAAAAAACGCAACCAAATTTGTGAGGCATGACCTCCCTCGTACAAAACCATGCTGTCTATCGCTAATGAGATTATTCAGTTCTAAATGCGCATATATCCTATCTCTAATTTCCCTACCACGGACCTCAAGCTCACCGGCCTATAATTACCCGGGTTATCCTTGCTACCCTTCTTAAATAACGGGACCATATTTGCTATCCTCCAATTCTCTGGGACCTCACCTGTGTCCAGTGAAGAGACAAAGATTTCTGTTAGAGGCCCAGCAATTTCATCTCTTGCCTCCCTGAGGAGTCTAGGATAGATGCCATCTGGCCCTGGGGATCTGTCTGTCTTAATGTTTCCTAAAAAACCTAACACTTCCTCCCTTGTAATTGAGATTTTTTCTAACAGGTCAACACGTCTCTCTGAGACACTACCAGTCAACATGTCCCTCTCCTTTGTGAATACTGATGCCAAGTATTTGTTTCGGATCTCTCCTACTTCCTTTGGTTCTAAGCCTCTCAATATTGTTTTCCTCTCAATATTGAAGTCACAGCTCTTGCTTCTGAGGGCTATGTTTTCCTCATTTTTTGTTCTATGTATTCCTAAACTTCTGATTGTGCTGACCCATCCACACTTGCTCCATGTCCATCCTCCAGGGTCTGGCACTATCTCAACATCTCACTGGGTCTATTCATCCAAAAGCAGGCATTTGGGTGAGAATCCTTTTTCTTCAGACTTCAATTAAAACCGATTCTTGCAGGTTGGCTGTATCATCATAATCCATTTTATCCTCATCGCCCATGTAGTGATGCACTCCACAGACTTCATCAGGAACACAAAGAATATTTATTCGGGAACACAAAGAATATTTATTAAGAAGGAAAAACTGTACAGAGGCCAGTAGCACCCCCCACCTTGCCCTTCTGCTGTGTTGTCCTTAAAGGGACAATCAATTAGTATTGGTAAATAATGGATTAAATCTTAACAGTTTAACTAGTTAAGCTACTAAAAAGTTTTGTGTCCACATATCACCAGGCGTCTCTGTTTCTGCACCACTTTTAAAGTGGTATCATTTAGTTTACTTTGCCTCTCATATTCTTCTTACAAAAATGTACTACCTGAAAAATGCCAAAACATTGAATGTATTCAAGAGGCGGCTAGAGATAGCACTTGGGGCAAATGGGATCAAAGGTTATGGGGAGAAAGCAGGATTAAGCTATTGAGTTGGACGATCAGCCATGATTGTAATGAATGGCGGAGCAGGCTCGAAGGGCCAAATGGCCTCCTCCTGTTCCTATCTTCTATGTTTCTATGAAACCTCTCTGTATTAAATCAATCTGCCATGTGTCTACCCATTTCATCAGACTATCTATGTCCTGTTGAAGTCTGTTACTATCCTACTTGTTGTTTACTACATTCTGGAGTTTCATCTCATCCGTAGCCTTATACACCCAGCTTCAAATCATTAATGTTTATCCAAAAGAGCAGTGATCATAGCACCCACCTTTAGGAAACATTACTCTACTTTCTTCCAGTCTTCAGAACAACCGTTTATCACCACTCTCTGCTTTCCTTTCCAATGGCCCTTATCAAGTTTTAAATATTTAGTATATTTAGTAGATATTTCCTTCAAACTTTTATAGTTCCAACTGCACATACACCAATATACAAATCCTAACTGTTTGCTTTTACAACTATTGTCAGATGCTCCCTGAGTCTACCTCCCACCTTACACCCTCCATAAAACTAGTCTGTCTATATTTTAATTTGCACCAAGTTGAACTCAACCAACACTCCTGTCCTTCCTCTCCACCTGGTTTGGAAAAGCCTTGATTTTAACATTCTCATCCTTGTTACTTCTTATCCCTGTAACTCCTTTCAGCCCTACAAACCTGTGTGATCGCTATGCTCTTCCAATTCTGGCCTCTTACTCATCCCCAATTTTAGTCACTCCACGACTGGCAGCATTGTATTCAGTTGCCTCGGTCCTTTCTCACTTCCCTATCTCTCTGTTCTCCTCCTTGAAAATGCCCCTCAAACCTACCTGCTTGACCAAGTCTTTGGCACCTGTCTTACCCTCCTTATGTGACTCAGTGTCAAATCTTTTTTGGGAACTCTCCTGCGAAGGCGCATTGGGAGATTTTTCGACATTAAAGGTGTTTTATATGCATAAGTACAAGTTGTTGGTATTGTTATCACCAATAGCTTTATAGAATTCCTCAATTAGCACTGCTACTTCCTGTACACCAATAAAAGGCCCGTCCTGGAGGAGATCTGGCTTCGAAATAGATGTGTAAATTTGAAATCATCTTCTTTTGAATTTCTGTCTTAACACCTTTAGTACACGTTATGGCACTTCCAGTAATCTTTCAGTGTGCATTTCTGATTTTAACTGCAACATTTTAACTCAAAGCTTTCACATGACTAAAGAATAACATAGGTAAATAAGACACATCACTGTTCTTACAATGTTCAAATTTAAAATGAAATTACTCAATATTTGAAGCCAAGATATTCTGGGGGAAATATTCAACAGTCCCCAAAAATGTGTGTGGGAATTGTAATGCATGATTAACCTGTGCTTGTTACTGCCGATGCAAGAAACATGGGAACTTTATTTAAATAATAGTAACATTGATTCCAGCACCAAATCATGGTGTTCAGTGGCTGCATGATTCATCAGGCGCTCAAGATGTTGTGGGGCTGTCCTCTCATAAAGTTAACCTGCACTGTTTAAAGCAAGTATACACCTCTTAAAGAGGAAGTGAATTCTGGCTGGGATAGACACTGGAAATGGTTAGAAAAGTGTGCCTGATCTACAAGAAGAGTGACCATTGGGAAGTAAGGTAGAGAGTGGACACGATTGGCCAGAATTCTCCCATCCACCTGCCACTAGAATTCTAGTGGGCGGGGGGTGGACCATGTAAAGGTCCATTGAAGTTGGGCAGGAATTTCTGGTTTTCAGGCAAGCGTGGCTGGAGAATCCTGCCCAATGTATCAATCTCTGTCTTGAATATACTCAATTACTGAGGATCCACAGCTCTCTGGGGTAGAGTTTTCCAAAGATTCACAACCCTTTGAGTTAAGAAATGTATCCTTATTTTAGTCCTAAATGCTGACCCCCTTATCCTGGAATTGTGACTCCATGTTCTAGATTCTCTAGCCAAGGGAATTATTTTCTCAGCATCAACTCTGTCAAAACCTTCAAGAATTTTATATGTTTTAATTAGATCACCTCTCATTCTTCTAAACTCCAAGAAATATAGGACTGGCCCACAGTTTCTCCTCATGGGACAATCTTCATATCCCAACAGCCAGTCCTGTTACCTTTATTGCATACCCTCTAGGCAAATATGTCCTTTCTTAAGTAAGGAAACCAAAACTGCCCAGAATACTGCAGGTGTGGCCTCACCATTTGTCCTTTATAATTGTAGTGAGACTTCTTCTATACATCAATTCCTTTGTAACAAAAACCAACATCCATTTGCCTTCCGAATGTGGGACAGAAGTAGTGGTGAACAGTTGTGAAACAGAGTGTAGTGGTATATGCTTGTTTTTCAAGCTGGAGGAAGATACAAAGAACAAAGAACAATACAGCACAGGAACAGGCCCTTCGGCCCTCCAAGCCTGCGCCGCTCATGTGCCCACTAGACCATTCTTTTGTATCCCTCTATTCCCAGTCTGTTCATGTGGTTATCTAGATAAGTCTGAAACGATCCCAGCGTGTCCGCCTCAATCACCTTGCTTGGCAGTGCATTCCAGGCCCCCACCACCCTCTGTGTAAAATACGTCCCCCTGACATCTGTGTTGAACCTTGCCCCCCTCACCTTGAACCCGTGACCCCTTGTGTTCGTCACCTCTGACCTGGGAAAAAACTTCCCACTGTTTCACTCTATCTATGCCCTTCATAATTTTATACACCTCTATTAGGTCGCCCCTCATCCTCCGTCTTTCCAGGGAGAACAACCCCAGTTTACCCAATCTCTCCTCATAGCTAAGACCCTCCATACCAGGCAACATCCTGGTAAACCTTCTCTGTACTCTCTCCAAAGCCTCCACATCCTTCTGGTAGTGTGGCAACCAGAACTGGACGCAGTATCCCAAATGTGGCCTAACCATCATTCTATGCAGCTGCAACATCATATGCCAACTTTTATATTCTATGCCCCGTCCAATAAAGGCAAGCATGCCATATGCCTTCTTCACCACCCTCTCCACCTGTGCTGTCACCTTTAAGGATCTGTGGACTTGTACACCCAGGTCCCTCTGTGTGTCTATACTCCTGATGGTTCTGCCATTTATTGTATAGCTCCCCCTTACATTAGATCTACCAAAATGCATGACTTTGCATTTATCAGGATTAAATTCCATCTGCCATTTCTCCGCCCAATGTTCCAGCCTATCTATATCCTGCCGTATTCTCTGTCAATGTTCATTGCTATCCACAACTCCAGCAATCTTCGTGTCGACCGCAAACTTACTGATCACACCAGTAATCTTCCTCCAAATCATTTATATATATCACAAACAGCAGAGGTCCCAGTACAGAGCCCTGCGGAACACCACTAGTCACAGACCTCCAACCGGAAAAAGACCCCTCCACTGCTACCCTCTGTCATCTATGGCTAAGCCTGTTCTCCACCCATCTAGCTAGCTCACCTTTTATCCCGTTGTGAGGTTCTCCAGGTCTCATTGATAGGACCCCAGCTTTCTTGTTACATAATCTAGGCTTGGTTTAAAGAACATAATTTTTTAATTGGTGGATGACACAAGACCTGGAGGAATTGTGAACTATGAGGAACAGAGTGGTAGACTTCAAGTGGACATACACAGGCTGGCGGGATGGGTGGACAAGTGGCACATGACAACACAATGTACCCACTCTGCATACATCTGGAGCATACTCCCTCACACTAACACTCTCACCCAAATGGCATTAAGAGCAGCCAGACGTATGCTCACACTCACCTTGAATGCCATTTCGGCATCAAAATGGCACCTATAGTACAAAATATGTGGGCATTGTGCAACAGAAGTTTGCCACCTTTGTTCCCAAAAATGATTTTCTTTCAGTTGTAGCAGTGTATTAATATTATTAATTTTGATTAATTAGTTTTAATTAGAACCTCTGCTATGAACACGATACGAGTTATTGGAGGTGCCAGAGTTTAAAACAATTAAAATATTCTTTGTAGGTAATGGGAAATATGGATCGTAAGAGGGGCTTGCAAGATAGGTTCAATCTGATCCCTTTTGTCCACTTATGCACTTCCACTCAAAACAAGAAACCATCCAAAAACTCAGGTTTCGTAAAAATGCAACCAAACTGTTGTGATACAAATGTTCACTCCCACAAAATAACAGATTTAGATATTGGAGTAAAAACTATAACATCATAAAATATATTTTCCCCTGGGACAAAATTCTAAATGTCCAGGTCATGACATTGCGGTTAAATGCGGGGTGGGTTAGCACAGAAAGCTATGTGATTTGCACAAGATTAAAAGCTTGCCCTCAAACTCTGTTAACCAACCGCTTCACAAAAAACTTCCATCAGATGTGTGAACATATCCAGCAGTTTGAATTTCCAATGATCCCCCATCTGGGTTGCAAAAAGGAAAAGAGTATTCTTGTGGGTGGCACTGAAATTATTCACATACCCCTCACTGCCTGGGTAATTGAATAGAACAACAGGATTTATTGAACCTCAGTGTAGTGGTGGTTAGTTTTCAGCTAATCTTTCACAGATGAAGTAAATACTCAGGAAGAGGTCTTTATGTGTGTAAGAGTTTTCTTATTTGGATGTTAGTGGAAGCAGCCTTCAATTCTAGTTCAGATATTTGGTTTCCAGCTGGCTCATCCCTTGATTAGCAAGCTTTTATGAACTATCGCTGACAGAACCTCAAACAGGGCTTCAATTTAGTGGCTTGAATCTTAGAAACTCAACTTGTCGATTACCACTTAGTTTGGTTAATGGAGTCCAAACATTAATTTATTCATATTCTAACAGCATTTTATTTTAGTAGCTTTTAAATTGAGCAATATCATGTTACAGCACTAGACCTGAAAATAGTCGTTTGGATTAAAAAAAAGCTTCTTTTGCCTGACCAAGTGAGCTTCCATGCTGAGTGCTGACCCTGCCATGCTGTCCAGGTTCAACTTCATTGTTAAGCTCCGGACATCAGAAACACCTAATTGGAAGCTCACTCACTGGGGGTACAGGAAATCTTGTGCTGTGGCAAGATTTAAAGTCTTGCAATTCTTTAAAGGGACAGTCATTGACTTGCCTCAATTTAACTGTAAGGCATTTAGAGAGCATAACATTGTTAGAAAGTAATCCAGGCCAGGGAGCAAATCAGATGTTCTGTTGGGTGTATAAAAAGACCCACTCACGGACATAATACACAAGAGGGCAAGTGACTTTTGGTACTCAAGAATGTCAGACCCAGTGCTTCCAACTCCAGTACTCCATGCCTGTGGAAATATTGCAGGAAAAAGTTTATGACTTTACTAGGTAAAGTGAGTAAAGATAAACCACCTAGACCTCCCAACAATTCACAGTACAAAACATGTTTACCACTTATTATCCCATATTTGGGATATATATATGGCTGGCACAGTGGTACAGTGGTTATTACTGCTGCCCCCCAGTGCCAGAGACCCCTGGGTTCCATTCCCGGTTTGGGGTCACTGTCTGTGCGGAGTCTGCACATTCTCCCCATGTCTACATGGGCTTCCTCCAGGTGCTCCGGTTTCCTCCCACAGTCTGAAAGACATGCTGGTTAGGTGCATTGGCCATGCTAAATTCTCCCTCAGTGTACCGGAACAGGCACACTAGGGGATTTTCACAGTAACTTCATTGCAGTGTTAACATAAGCCTTCTTGTGACACTAATAAATAAACTTAAACATATTTATATTATCTTGAAGTACTTTAATTACTTACTTGAATATCCATGGGGCAGCTGGCTGTCCTTCAGATCTCCAACCTTCCTTCACTCATATTCTGACTGCAGCGAGTGTACGAGAAGTACGAGATTACACCATTGTGAACTGATTATTGAAGATCGGTTGCAGGTCTGCTTGTATCATGTGGAATGACTCTGTGATAGTTTTCCTGGTGATTCAATGCCTCTGCACACAGGCTATGAAAACATGTGGAAGTGTGTGTGCCTCCAACTGTTTACTCTGCAACCAGAATGCCAGTGAATGTGTGTCATGTGCCTCAGGTGCAAATTGAGCAGGCTAGCTGTTGGTTCTTCTCTTCTTCCTCCAATAATCAGAAATAAATAGCTGAATTCTCAGTGGGAAAACTGTTCTGTTACAATGGGCCTTCTGGACAGCATGATAAGCTATTTGCCTTCCATGATCTAGGTCCTTAGATGACATTTAAAAAGGGAACTAGAATAGATAATAAAAAGGGACATGTAGACACTCAGTAAAAGTACTGTGTTGGAAAATACTCTTGTAATTGTTTGCACTTTGCATTTATTAGATTATAGACTATTAATAGGTTCATATTCATGGAGGTTACAGTAATGTAGGAATGGGTGCACTCATTTGGTGCTGACTCATTCACTCAGAAAATGGATACAGTCATGTTAGTGCAAAAGAAGGTTGATGTATTGTCGTGTGATGAGATGGATGGTTGTTTGAGGCAATGTTCCTTCAATTGCAAGTGGGAGAGTGCAATTGCAAGTAGACTGTTTCTGAGGTTGTGAGAGCAACTCCAACTGTTGAATGTCACAATGTGAAGGGCACAGCAGGCTGCAACTATTCTTGAGACCCAATATGGGACGTATTGCAGTGTCTCTTCTGTGCAGTCCAGATAGTGAAAATAGGCTGCTAACACCCAAGTGGCCTCCTAGTGACCACAAGTATACCTCTTTGTAGGCTTCCTCTGCTGCTGTACAGGCCTCAATTAACTGGCATGATTAGCCAGGGAACAAGAGGATAGGCTTCATCAACCAAAATCTATCCATTAGTCTGATTCGCTTCCAATGAAGAGATGCTAGAGAAATGAATTATGAAGAATGAAGGCATCATGACTTCCTGCATAAGAGTCTTATTCCAGATGTTGAAGGGGTGGCAGCCCTTGTTGTTGACATAATTGAATAGAAGGATTGAGTAGGTGCCATTGATTGTACCTGGACCTGGGGAATCCAGCAACCTCATAAAACTATCAAACCATAGTTGCTGCCTCGCCAAAAGTGGTGCATTGGCTCATTCTCTTTTAAAGGGCCACAGTCACCTGATAAATTCATGTTCATCCTTCACCTCTGTGAAGGTGTGTCTGAAAAAATCTTGTGCCATAGAAGTTGAAAGCAATAGTCTCCTTTATAGGCACTACAGGAACAATGTGGACACCTTGACGCAGACTCTATTTATGCACACATCCTCAGAATGGCCTTCATAAGACCAGAGCTGCCTATAAAATCTTCTTGAGTTCTTTGCCTGAAGGCAGGTCCAACTCCACAGGCAGGGCAAGGAGGCATGCCCTGAATCCACACTAACTGGAACAAGGATCATACCCCCTTCTGTAGGTCATTCATGCAGACATCTGCCCCAAAGGAGATCGAGTTGCTGTGGAAATCTACCCACTTACATTTTTCCCTGTATGTTGTAACCTGGAGCTATGGATAATGGCAGTAGGAACTCCAACGTGTTTTTTTCATTTGACAGGCCAGGAATCTCTTCCACTCTTACCACCTGCTATTGGTGTATGCTGGAAGGATTTGCACGCTAATTCTCAGCCTATTTGGCCATGTTGTGTACACAGCTTTCTTGGCCATCAAGTCCTTGAAGTGGAGATGCCGGCGTTGGACTGGGGTAAACACAGTAAGAGAAACTTGATGTCTGTGTCGATATGCGCGATCTTTTTGGCAATCTTACTGTGTAGAACTTGAACACAGAGCTTCTGGCTAAGATGCAGGGATGCTACCTACTTCAGTACAAGATAATCTACAGTGGAGTAATGCCTGTTGGGTGCCATCCTCCTTTAATGATGCCTGACTCTCCTTAGCTCCATCCTGTCCCATCTCTCTTCCTCTCCCATCTCTCTTCCTCATCTATGATCATGGCATAGAGTGCTATGTCCATTGGGAATACCATGCATGCTCTTGAGAAGCCCTGAATAGAGAAAGGCGGGGGAGAGGTTGGGGATGGTTACTGGTATGCTGCTGGACTTGACTATATAAAAAGAAGTCAGAAACAAATACAGGCATTTGTCACCAAGAATATGTTTAAAAATCACTTTAACAGTATTTTTCAACTGTAGAAATCAGTGTTAAACTTTGCAGACTCTTTAGGCTCAAAAACTTCTTATTTGCTCCCAAACCAATGATCCTGAAGGCTGTGGTACCTCACAATTCTCAGATTATTTTACCCTGAATATGCAGTATAAACTCAAAATCCCCTCAGCTCTTACACCATTAGGCCTCGCTCTGAGGTTTGCTGACTCGGCAAATTACAGGAAGGATCAAGAAAATAAGAGGGAATTCGGAGGAAGTATTTCAAAGCTGTGAAATGAGCTGAAAAAAATCTTGTGCTTTTTATGCATCATTGATTTAAAATGGCGAGGAAATTTCCCCCAAGCATCTCAAACATCAAAACAAAACCCCCAAAAAGTCTCTCTTTAAATTGATTTCCATTTGAAGCACAGTCCCTCAAATCCCTGAATGGTACATCTGTAAGGTCAGGTGATAGAAAAAAGTGAAATGGGCAGAATAGTGGGACACCATCACATCATCATGGATTAAGTTACATCTGACATGTCTTGGTTTAGTATATAGAGTTAGTAAAGATCAGCGGTGCCATATTTTATTCATCCTAAAGTTGTATGCATTTTTGGAGCACTGAGCAAAATTAAAATGTCTCAGCTAAGCTTCAGGAGATATCCACTGAAAGAATCCTATGATAAGTGATAATCACCAGTGCCAAGTAACATTCCCTGGAAAGCTTCATGGAACACATTTAAAGGAGAAGTTCTCAAATTTCCATATTTGTCTGACAACAAATTTTTTCTGGCCAAATGCATTGAGTGGATTATATATACCAGCTCTTCAGGAAAATATACTTCTTTGGTATTTTGGGATCAGTTATCTTTATTACTGTTAATGCATTGTAGATGAGTTTACAATGACCATTGAAGGAATGAATTTTAGGTCACGATTTCTTTCACCAGATCTTTCCTGCAGGTGTCCTGGCCACCGTCTTGGTTCCGGCAACTTTCAGTCATTCTGAGCAGTCAACTCTTAGTAACAGGGAACTCATTAAATTTAATTATTGACAACTTTAGCAATGCAGGTAGACAGGATTCCCTTTAGGGCAAAGCTATCCATTGACTTATTTGCTGCTAGGCTTGCTGAGGTTTATTCAAGTGGATTCTCCAGCAGGTTTTGGTGTGCGTTCAACACTGGAGAATCAGGAAACATTTTGTTTAATTTATGGCATTTAGGACCTAGGACCGCAACTCAGGGAATTTGAAGCCTCCGTTATCTTTTCAAAGACCGACTGAACTATGAGTCAAAAATCAACATTTTTACCACTTACTCCTGAAGAAAAACTACTGGTTAAATGATGATTTGCTGTTCATAAATTAAAAGATAATGTAGTAATAAATAATTTGACTGACTGAGAAAAAAATTACGTTTCATTCCACAGGGTCAACTGTGGAATGCTTCAGTTAGTAGTACTCTTGCCTCTGAATCTGGTTCATAGTCTCACTCACGAGACTTAGGGGACAATTTTTTCAGATGGCGGGGTTTCCGTACCCACCACCCAAATAACTGACATGGAATCATCTCCGCCAATCACAGCTGCCCCATGGTCATTTAACGCTCCTCGGGGTATGACTTCTGCTTCTCCATAAGGCGGAAGTCCCAACTCAGAGAGTAGCCAGAAAATGCCCCGACAACCACACATTCAAAAACATTGAACTTCATTGGCTGTGAAGTGCTTTGGGACATCCACAAGACATGCTGTTAAAAGTAATCTCTTTTTCAACAACTCAGAATGTTTAATTACTTTTAATAGCAGTTGATAATGTTGTGGGGGCGGGGGGGAGGAGAAGGTGGAACAAAATATCTTTTTTATTTACCGGTGCTTCTTACAAACAGTTGAGAGCTCTTGGAAAAAAGTAGAAATTTTATAAGTTGGTGAGTTAAGACCAAATGCACATAGCCTTTTCTTCTGATGGTTACAATTGATTTGACCTGCTGCAGTTGAACATTACACTGAGCTGCGAAACACTGTATTACTATTCAAATCCCAATAGAGTCTCAGCTGGAAGACTTACTTCCCACAGCTTTGTGACCTGGTCTATAAATAGATCAGTGAAGTAAATTATTTGAAAAAGTACTTGTTACTTTTCAGAGTACATCTAGGGGTCAGTAAAAACAAACTTGTTTAACACTTTTCAATTGGAGTATTCATTACACAGGATGTCTCCTGTCTGTAGTACACTACAAAGGGGATGTGAATACATTCCTGATACAAGTCTTTTCCAAATATATGCAAATTGTAACCAAGTTTATTTCTTAAATAGCAAATAATAGAATAGCAATCTTGTTATGTGCATATCTGATAACATGTAACTGCTTTCTCTCCACTAATTTATTGCATATTTTAAAATTCCACATGATGAAACTCTAAAGGGATTAATTCTTGATTTGTTACTACAGGATAACATTGTAACATTGCTGATGTTAGTCCAGGATCACATTATTATTCTGCTTTCTCGAATGGAACATATACAAAAAGGAACAATGTATTTCAGTTTTGCAATATCACATTCTCAAAAACATCCCAAAATATTTCCTTTTCCAGGCCCTTTGAGGAAAGGATTGGAGGTGGGAAGCCTGGCAAAATGGCATGGGAAGTTGTTGGATGGGGTTTTATCAACAGGGGGTTAGCTGGGGGCTTACACCAATTGGGGAACCCGCTAAGTAAAGCCTGGCAGCCTCTGCAGGACTCTCCATTTTCGATATTCCTCAGCCACTAACGGACTCTCCTGTGGCATGGTCACCACCTGCCCTCAGCGAAAACCATCCCCTTGCTTGACAGGCCCTGGCACCCAGATCACATCACCAAGGGATAGCATGTAGATGAGAAATAGGAAGTGCCTAGGGACAGATCCTTGGGGAACTTCAGAGGCAGCAGTGCAGGGGCAGGCTGAGGAGTCATTGAAGTAAATTTTCTGCTTATGACTGGATTCATAAGGGTGGAACTAATCAGATGCAGTCCTACTCAGCTGAACAACATGGGAGAAATATTTGAGGAAATTGTTAATAATTTAAAAACAAAATTGTTGTTCAGAAACAATTGCTCATCCTTTCTTCAAATTCTATGTTTTTCTTCATATAAATAAAGCCACTGAGCAAAGTGTCACAAATTATGAACCGAGCAGAGAATGGGTCCCTTAGCATGAATGCATGAATGCATGTCACTTCTAGAAAGCATAAGTGAACCACTTTACAACCTCTACTGATTATCTTGGTTGTTAGTGTAACTATTAACGCACTATGGATTATTCAACAAGTGCTGCCCAATCGCAAAATCACATCTAGCAGTAGGCATTTTGTTTTGGGTTTTGTAAGGACAGGCGGGTTGAGTGCAGTCTGCCCTTTGCCTATTATGAACATTTGAAGGAACATAATGTTTGATTTGATCAACCAATCATTGGGACATGCGGGCCAGAATTTTATGGCCATTCACTCTCCGCTGCCAATGCAAGTGAGGACAGAGAATTTGGTGCTCAGCTAAATCTCCATTCACTACAGCGGTACCAGAAAATCTCACTGGCTTGAATGGCTGCAAGATTCCACCCATGATCTACATATTTACCTGGTATCCAACACTGAATCAAAGCTATCCTGTGGGACAATGGTTATCCTGATCAGATCGGGCGGCATGGTAGCACAGTGGTTAGCACTGCTGCTTCACAGCTCCAGGGTCCCAGGTTCGATTCCCGGCTCGGGTCACTGTCTGTGTGGAGTTTGCACATTCTCTTCGTGTCTGCGTGGGTTTCCTCCGGGTGCTCTGGTTTCCTCCCACAGTCCAAAGATGTGCGGGTTAGGTTGATTGGCCAGGTTAAAAGATTGCCCCTTAGAGTCCTGAGATGCGTAGGTTAGAGGGATTAGCGGGTAAATATGTGGGGGTAGGGCCTGGGTGGGATTGTGGTCGGTGCAGACTCGATGGGCCGAATGGCCTCCTTCTGCACTGTAGGGTTTCTATGATTTCTATGATTATTTGCTGTGGATCAGGCACAGTCGCAAATGGACAAGGGGATTTAAGGAAATCTTTGAAAACTAGGGAAAGTACTTGAAGTCAATCATTTGAAGTTACTACTTAGCAAAATGGGATGCAGAAACTCTTTGGAAACTGGAAGCAATTGTGGACTGTTTGGTCAAAGAACTGTAACTCCCTAGAGAGTGTCTCTCTTCATCCTGACCTGGAGATATATCATTATTGCTTCACCGTTGCTGGGTCAAAATCCTGGAACTCCCTCCCTAACAACATTGTGCATATACCTATACCACACCGACCGTGGCCATTTAAGAAGGTAATTTATCACCACCTTCTCAAGAAGGCCGGCAGTGCGGGGCCACTGTGCATGCGCCAATCTCCACTCTGAAAGATTGGTGCATGCTCAGTGGCCTGCTCAGTGCTATGTTACCAGACTTTCCAGCGGGAATAGGCTCCAGCCTCAGATTTTCAGCATGAATCTCCCTGAGGCACTCTGCAATGCACAGAGTGTGGGAGATTCATTTTGAAAATCCCGCTGAAAAAACCAGCGGGAGTTACTCCAGTTTTTAAGCAAATCCGGCATTTAGAATTTTTTTGGCAGAATCCCAGCCCATTACTTGATTTCACACTATTACCCAACAACACAATTACTGACATGGCATACAACTCAGAGGATAGATTTAAGACAGAATCTGCCTACACCTGGTCACAAACCAAGCACAAATTAACTGCAGCCAAGGTAGAGGGGCGAGGATAGGAATCAGCTTACCTGTTGTTTAATGGTCACTTCACAAAACCATAGAATTATAATCACAGAGAGAAAATCTAGCTATCCAATTAATCTCAATCCCTGTTTTTTTCCCCATAGCCTTCTGAAATGGTTCCTTTCAGGTATTTATCTAACCTCTTATGAATATTACAATTGGATCTCATCCACCATAACTTCAGGCATTTCATTCCACATCATGACAACTCACCGTGTAAAAAAAGTTTCCTCATGTCACTTCTGGTCCTTTGGCAATCATCTTAAATCTGCTATAAAAGCAAAATGCTGTGGATGCTGGAAATCTGAAATAAAGAGTCATACAGATGCTTGTTTCACTCTCCACAGATGCTACCAGACCAAAATTTTATGTTTTTATTACTTTAAATGTGCTTTGTCTGGCTACAGTCGCTTCTGCCTCTGGAAACAGTTTCTCCTTATTTGTCTGCATAACCTTTCATGATTTTGGACACCTCTATTCTACACTGCACTAAAGAGAACAACCCCAGAATCGCAATTTCTTTTCACATAACTCGAAGTTCCACATTCCTGATGCCATTCTAGTAAATTTCTTCTGCACTCTCTCCAAGACCTTGACATCCTTCCTAAATTATGGTGCCCACACTACTCCGGTTGAGGTCTAACCAGTGTTTTATAGAGGTTTAAAATAATCTTCCTTGTTTTTATACACTATGGGCCCGATTTTACCATTTTGATTCTAAGTGCCGAATCTGGGCATAGTACAGATCCGACCTCGAAATCTGCTTTCCAGCGCGCCCGTACGCTTTCAGCCGGCTCCAGTCCGATCCGCACTGTGGGCGGGGCTTAGCGCTGCCGGAACGATCGGAGCTCTGAACTGCGCATGCGCAGTTGGAAAGAAATTTGAAAAAGCGCGCCCAGGCACTGGGCTGGAGCGTGCGGCTGTGGTGGTTTGTGCCTTCTTTACAGCTAAATGTTTCTGAAAGATTGCTTCCTGCTGTGTATCCTGTGTCCAGCGTACCCAGGCGGAACAATTCAAATAGAACATCAGTAGTTCGCTTTGGAAGGCAGGTCTATGCCAGGCTGTATCCTGTTTTGCTGGTTCGACCTGATGGGTCCACTATCAATATCCGATACAAGAAGCCTAAAAAAATTATTATGATGCCAGTCGATGTTTCCCTTCTGCCAGAAGCTGAAAGGAAAGCAAGAATGCGCAAACGTGTTCCCAAAAGAGCTAGAATGAAAGAGGAGCAATTTGAAGATGAATTTAAAGTTGACAATTATAGCAAATTCTGGAAGAAAAAGTAGTCTTCAAAATTTTGGATTTTAGAAACAACCATCACCGGACTGCTTGACTGGTGTTGACATCAGTGGAACTTTGACAAATGCACAAATTATTGTGATGTCATTAATAAGTTGTGTTTTTTATTTATGATCAAATCCATTTATTTTATTAAAATGTGTTTCTACAGGAAGGATACAGGGAATGAAAAAACAGATTCCGGTTTTTATTTCGACTATTACATGGCTTAAATGCAAGGAGAAAATGCTTTGAATGTTAATTAGACAATACCCATTCACATTAATTCTGTGCCTCCTGTTCCTGACTACATTTGTGTGGATTTGACTTGCATATATTTAGTTGTTTGTGTGATGTATCATTAAAACCAGTTGCAGGGGAAAAAAAGCAGAAAGCGGAGAGAACGGCTCTCTGACACAGATAATCCTCTGGGGGGGAGGAGGGAGGTGGGTCAGATGGATCTCTGGGGGGGCAGGGGGGTCTGCTGCCACTCTGCAAGTGATCGGTGATGGGAGGGGGGCAGGGGTGTCCGCTGCCACTCTGTGGGCGATCCCTCCTCCCCATCGGAGGAACGAATCCCTCCTCCCTCCCCACTGATTGCCTGCAGAGTGGCAGTGGACCCCCCTGTCCCTCCGAGAGATCCGTCCGAGCTGCCTCCCTCCTCCCCCCTCAGAGGATGATCCGACCTGCCCCCTCCTCCTCCCCCCCCCCCACCCCTCCCAGAGGATGATCTGGGTCAGAGAGCCGTTGCAGGCTCTGAACCCGCTTCGGAGGTTCCCCTGCAAAATAAAAATCGGCTTCGGATTTTTATTTTGCAGGTCGCTAAAAGCGCGGATTCGGAACGCAACAGAAAAAGGTAAAATGGGATTTGCTGGTAGAATTGGGCAGGCCGTTCATTAAATCGATTTAAATGCACGCTAATGCATTTAAATCGTCGGGCCGCCCGATTCGGGCGCGGAACGGATCCGCGCCCAAATCGGGTGTTGGTAAAGTCGCAATTTGCTCAGACGCGGGTGCAGATCACAATAAAGGCCTCACGCCTGATTTTACCGCGATTTCGCGCCCGAAAACGGGCACAAATTGTTTGTAAAATTGGGCCCTATGACTCTGTTTATAAAGCCAAGGATGCCATTGCTTTTTAACAGCTCTCTTTATTCCTTCAAACATTGATGTACATAGACTCTCCGGGTCTTTCTGTTCCTGTACTTCTTTTAAATGGTGTCATTTTAAATGGTGACATTTAACTCATATTACCTCCCCTCATTCTTCCTACCAAACTGTAGCATTTCACATTTCTCAGCATTACATTCGGTCTCCCACCTCACTAATATGGCCTCCTGAAATCTGTTACTATTCTCCTTCTTGGTTACTACCTGTCTTGAGTTTCGCATCAATGACAAATTTTGAAGTTATCCCCTGTAACGAAGTCCATGTCAGTAATATATATCAAAAAGAGCACTGGTTCTAATATAGACCTCTGGGGAAACACCATTGTATATCTCATTCCAGTCTGAAAAACAAGCCATTCTATTTTGCTTTCTATCCCATAGCTAATTTTGTGTCAATTCTACCCCTGTCCCTTTAATTCCTTGGGCTGTAGTTTTTCTAACAAATTTATTATGTGGTATTTTTTCAAACAGCTTTTGAAAGTCCATATACACATCATCAATATTACCGTCATCAAACATCGCTCCATTAGTTCATCAACTTGATTAAGATAGTGAAACACGATATGCCTTTAACAAATCTGCGTCAACTTTCATTTAATTCACTCATACTTTTCCAAAAGCCAATTAATTTTGTCTTGCTGTCTCTACCAACATCCTCACAGAATGAGACAGTACGGGGAGATGCCAGACATGTTCAACCCAACATGCCTGTGCCAGTTCTTT
Organism: Mustelus asterias; assembly: GCF_964213995.1. NCBI lineage: Eukaryota > Metazoa > Chordata > Chondrichthyes > Carcharhiniformes > Triakidae > Mustelus > Mustelus asterias. The sequence continues at coordinate 55,114,736 of NC_135806.1, read as the reverse complement.
GAAAGAGTAGTCCAATTACTCCCTTTGACTACTATTTCACCATAGCCCGGTGCTAGGACGACTGGGTTGCAGTTGTAAGGCTTATCCAGCTCCCATTTTTGAAATAGGTGTCAAATTTGCAACCCTCTATTTCTCTGGCATCACCCCCAAATCGAAGGAGGATAGGAAGATATGGCTACTTGATCCTCAGCAATTTTCATCTTTACCCCCACCACTTTTGTACAAACAAAAGTGGAAAATGCTCCAAAAACGCAGCAGGTCTGGCAGCACCTGTGGAGATAGAAAATAGAGTTAACATTTTGAGTCCATATGGCTCTTCTTCCGAGCTAAAGAAAGGGAGAAATGTGATAGATTATATACTGTGTAAGAGCGGGTGAGTAGCTGGGACAGAGAAGATCAATGATCAGTGAAAGGTAGGAGGGGTTGCAACAATGTGTAGCTCACTTCACATTTCTCAACATTAAATTTCATCTGCCACATTTCTGCTCATTTCACTAGCCTGTACATATTCTCTTGAAGTCTATCACTATCCTCCTCACAGTTCAAATACTTCCAAGTCTTGCATCATCTTAAAATTTTGAAATTGTGCCCTGTATGCCCAGGTCTAGGTTATAAATATAAATCAAGAAAATAATGATCCCTTCATATACCAGACTCCAAGCAGAAGTAAATAGTCTTATCCAGTTCATGTTTTTATTAGGATTGAAATAGATAATTAACTGCTCCAGAATGAAATTCTAGCTTGCTAAATAAACTTTAAATTTTCATGTGCAAACAGATCACATTGATTGTGAAACCCCAATCATAATAGTGCCCAAGTCGAACAAAACCATGAGGCTATGCAGGGATTACAAATTTACAATTAAACATGCATTTGATGGTACTGATCTCTCATGATTAGTCTGTGGAGTTAGTTGGGTTTGTCCCATGCTTTATACACAGTTCATTGTGGATTGAGAGTCACCAGTATCTCACAATAAAAACATACACGAAGGGTTATACACCTAAACAAAGCTACCCTATAGTGTCAAGTCTTCCCTGAAAGTCTTGCGGGCTACAATGGTTTGCAAGGAGTCACGCATTGATAATGCAATGATGCATTGACTATGATCTCAACAGAGGAAGTGAATCAACAAGTATTGGATAAAATGTTAAACAATCTCAATGATCACAATGTGATGGTGAAAAGGAGTAAGTGTCCTTTTATGCAATCGGAGGTAGAATATCTTGACATGAAAATCAAGAATAAAAAAATGACGACAGCCAATGAAGAGGATGATAGAGACTGTAGTCAATGCTACAAAACTAAAAGATGCGTCTGAGCTAAGATCTTTTCGCGGTAAGGTCCAATATTGCACTAGATTTCTGCATGAGATTGTAACAATTCTGGCTCCAGAACATGAGTTATTGAAAGATGTGAAATGGAAATGATCAAAATGTGCTTATAATTCATATAGGAGAAGCTTGGTCAGTGAAGCACTACTTATTCATTATGACAGCAATTATCACCTGTGATGCTTCAACCTGTGGAATTGGAGTAGTAACCAGTCACATCATGGATGATGGTTAAGAGAAGCTCAGAGTATTTGTGTAGCATACACTGACCAAGAGTGAATGCAACTGCGGGCAGAGAGAAAAGAAAGCACTTGTAATAATCTTTGGAATCAATAACTTCCTGCATTTGTTGGGTAGAAATGTTATACTAGTAATCTTTCAGAATCCCTTAGTAGCTATTCTGAGTCCAAATTCTGCAATACCGATTAAGGCAGCATCAAAGATGCAGCAGTGTACTTCTGTCACAGTATGATTATAACATTGAACATTGGATATCAAAGGAGAATGCTATGGCTTACACACTGAACAGTAGGCTGAGAAGGTGCAGTCATCACAATAGAGCTTGTGGATGGCGGTATTCCAGTCACTGCAGCTGAAATTTCAGCTGAAAGTCAGAAGCATCTCTTTTAAAAATTGATCTATGAACTGAATTTGAATGATTGGACAGAATTTGACCAGTGGACAGACGAGGAAATAAAACCATTCCACAATTGACTAATGAGTTGTCATATGAATAGGGATGCATTAAGTGGGGTCATAAAGTAGTACTATCTTGTTCTTTAAGAGATGAGGACCTGGCAGAACTAGTTACTGAACACACGGGAATAGTGAGTATGAAAGTTTTGTTTATTGGCCTGGCCTAGACAGTGATCTAGAATCATTGCTTAGCAAATGAAACGTTTGTCAAATCGGCAGAAGTAAGTTGCCAAAATCTCAGTTACACTCATGGTCATGGGTGACTCGTTCATTTCAAAGAGTGTATATAAACTTTTGTGAAAAGGAAAACAAAAGATTGCAATTGGAATTGAACCAAGAAAGGGAGGAGAACTTAAACAACATGAACGCTAATTAAAAAAGATTATTAACCAGGAATGTACATAGAGAACACAGGCTGTTAATAAACTTTCCGAGATATAAAAGTGGTTTGAAAGAAAGTAAATGCAGCAGATGTTTAAAAAAAGATCTTCTGTATGTCCTGAAATGAACCCAAACAGTCCCAACCCTGACTCCATATCAAGACCTGTGAGAAGATTAGAAAGACTTTGTAAACAGTTGTTAAGTATGATTTATAGACAGTTTAAAAAGGAAAAGGAGTCAGTTGTTATTTTGCCAAGTTTACATATTCTCAAAAATGTGTTTTCTTCTTTGTTTTTGAAGTAGTATAATCATTTAACAAAGGGGAAAACGGTATATCATAACATATATATATATGTTATAAACTTGTCCAGTGCATGTTAATGCCAATAAACATGTGGTCTAGTCACCTTGATATTGATTTCTCTTTACAAGTTCCTTCCTAGACACAGCACAGGCCAGCATTTTTCAGTCCCAACATGGTGTAATGGGGCAAAGGAAAAGGAAGGGGGGGTGGGGGGGGGGGGGGGGAGGGGGGGGAGGAAGGGGGGCGGGGGGCGGGGGGGAAGGGGGGGGCGGGGGGAGGGGGGTGCGGCTGAGGGGGGAGGGCGGCGGGGGGGGGGGGGTTTGGAATTGCAGCAATTCATTAATGGGTTGCAGAAGAAGTTCCAACCAGAATGGCCTTCACTGTTCAATTATCCAAGCCGCAAGTAAGATGTCTCTCCAGTCCAGACTATGTCCAGACCAACATGACATAGGCATTTCAGGACTCACCTGGAAGAAGGCATGGGCCAGCTAGAGATGATCAGAAGATGGAGACTTCAGGTGAATATGGACCCTGGAACATTGTATGCAGCACTGGGTGGAGCAACATCTACATGGATCTGCACACTGCAGGAGCCTCCAGGATGTGGATCTTCATGCAGTACGTGGTTGGCTGCATGAGGTACTGTTGGGCAGTGACAGTCTGAACTGAGTGGGGAGTGGAATTAGTGGGAGGGAGAGAAATGAGGAGGTGGGGCAGGTGTCAAATCCTGGAAGGGGGGGGGCGCTGTGGTGGTTGGGGCTATTAGGGGAAAGAGAGGTGCTGTGGCATTCGTAGAATGGATGAGGTTGTTTATGGAGCGGGAGAGTGTGAAAGGCCATGGTGGAGTGCAGGCGGAGAGGTCTATGCAGGTGTGAATGAGCATGGGGTGTGGATGAGAGGGTAAAGGATTCTGATCGAGTGGCCCAGGATGTCAACTGATGAGTCCACGGGGGCATAATGAGTGAATTGTTGATAGGAAGTGATGGTGAGGGTTAAAGGAGGCAGTGTGAGTCATTAGGGTGGGAGAGTGAATGTCCTATGATGATTGGTGTAGAACTGTGAGGGTTGTTGGAGGGAACACGCATGTAAAACCAGATTCTGCTGTTGGCAGGATGAAGGGGGGGGGGGGCAAGGATGTCTATTGTCAGAAGGTAGAGGACATGGGCATTCACCTGCACTGGATGGAGGGTGATGGGGGAGAGTTTTGGGGTGACTTTGGGAAGGTTAAAGGTTACACCAGAAGGGACAATATTTATGGGGGGTGGGTGTGAGTCACAGGGGCGCGGGAGGTTGGAAGGTGTTGGACTCTATTTGAAAAGTCACATGCATCATGGCCATTTGCAACTATCAAGAGCCTCAAGATGGACATCTCGAGCTGCTGCATGGGAATTGGGTCAAAGGGAGTGTCCAATGTAGCTCAACTGGACAACTGAAGGGTAACCCCAGCATGTGCTGCTTCCAATGCTGTTTCAACAGGTGAGTGTATGAAAGGCAATGGCTCAGTGTGCGCGGGAGTGTTCTTGCACATGGGTCGCAATGGCCCCAGCAACAATCCTTGTCTCCCTGCACAGGCACGATTCAGGAGGCATAGGCCCAGCCTGGGGCCTTTCCCTGAAGATGGGAGGAGGTTCACAGGCTTATTGACTGTGAATCACATTTAAACCACATCGGACCTCATTGAAGTGCAAGTATGGTGTATTTACAAAAGTGTAAGAACATTAACGATTATAGTGTGTCCCTGCACATGTGAAGTCATCACTTCTTAATCTTTCATTCCCTATCACTCCTTCTCGCTGCCTCCCTGACACCTGCAGCAGGGGTAGAGGCAGCCTGCTACTCAGTCTGTGCTGTTTTCTTGGATCACCCTTGGTGGCTTGTCCTCTGGAGACCCAAGGCCTGAAGGCTTATTTTGGCTGTCCTGATGTGGGGCAGCTGCTCCCTCTGTAATCAGAGGATGAAGCTGAAGGTGTCACAGGCAAGGGGAATTCTGAAGGGCCGGAGTCCTGAATGGAGGTCTCAGGGGTGTCCAGCAGCCACTCCCCCTCCCTTTGGGTGCCCAAAGTCCCTGCCTGTCTCCGTGAGAAGAATATCCCACATTCCCTCTCATATAGCCACAACAAGATCTCACCCATGGCTACAGAGATGGAGTGTAAGTCTGCGCACATCTCCAACTTAAATGTAGTGTTTTGCTAGACAAGGTTCCCCATGATGTTTGACATTCTCCCCATGAAGTCTTCCATTGGTGCACAGGTCAGAACCACTTCATCAGAGAGCAGGCAGACAGACTCCTCTGCCTCATGTTCCACTCTGTTGACGGCCTCTGCCACTTCTGCCTGATGTTCCCCTGCTTCTTGCAGATTCTCCAATATCGCAGGCAGGGCTGATCTCAGAGGCTCATCATCTGATTCAGGCATCACAGATACTTCTTCCACAGCAGTCCTCCGAATGCCCGTGAGCTTGGCTGATCCTGCCCCCTTCTGCTGCGGACATGTGTCCTTGCAGTGACCACCAGAGTGTGAGACATTGCTTGAACAGGACTGAGAAGCCACTGAAGTGTGAGTCACTGGGCTGGTGCAGGGTGCAGGTCATTGCTGTGACATCCCTACAGGTGCATTTCTTCTATCTCTTCAGTGTCCTCAGTTTTCTCTGGGTTGGAGGTGGTGCTGGAGTGGGCTTCCTCTTCTGGCTTTCTCTTCCCATTGACACCTGTTAAAAAGAGAGAGTGAATGACTGCATGAATTGCTCCCTATATGG